>NC_084736.1:85240916-85335851 GCF_033978785.1 Entelurus aequoreus
AGGCTTTCCTTTGACAAATTCCAAAAATTCCCAGATTTCCCAGAATTCCCGTTTTTCCGGGACATTTTTCCCATTCAAAATGAATTGGCCATTTTTCAAACTTTCACCATTTCCACATTTTTCAAACTATTGAAAGCATTCCACCTTCAACACATTCCACCATTCTGGAAATTCAAACTATCATTTTTCCAAGTTCAAAAAATCCAGGAATTTCCAGAATTCCTGCTTTTCCAAAGCCCTATTTCCACTCTTTTTTTCTGGTGACTACTCCTTCCACATTTTTCCACGCATTTCAACCGTTCTACCGTCAAAACATTCCTCTTAATCGGGACAAAAAAACAAAGTTGTTTTTTGACCTGGAAAAATTCCCGGTTTTCCAAAAATTCCAGGAATTCTGTAATACCATTTTTCAATTCAACATGTTACTACTTCAACATTTCTCGACCGATTTGAAAAATTTCAACACCAACCCTTTCAAGTTTTTTACCATTCAAAAATAATATCCCGCTTTTCCGGAAATTCCCAATTTTTTTCTGAAATTCCCATTGAAATGAATGTGACATTCTTCAAAGTTCCACAATTCCCACATTTTTCATCCCATTGGAAGCATTCCACCTTCAACACATTCCACTCATCCTGGACATTCAAACTATCATTTTTCCACGTTCAACAAATTTCCAGGAATTCCTGGGTTTTTTTCACCCTATTTCCAACCTTTTTCGTTTGACTATTCCTTTTCCTTTTTTCATCCCATTTCAACCGTTCCACTGTCAAATTATTTTTCTTAGTCAGGAACTAGAAATATTCCCGGTTTTCCCGAAATTTCAGGAATTCCATCATAAAATTTCTCAATTAAAAAACTGTTACTAATTCAACATTTCTTGACTGATTTAAACGATTGCAACACCAGTCGGTCGTGCTTACCGACCTCAAAGCTATTTTGTTTGGTACCTGGTGAAATGATAAGTGTGACCAGTAGACGGCAGTCAAACATAAGAGATACGTGTAGACTGCAATATGACTCAAGTAAACAACAGCATTAAAAATAGAGAACATTACACACATCCGTAGAAAACACAAGAACATTTAGTTTTTGTTAGCGGTGCGTTCCGAAAGGTCGGCGGGAAAAAACATTGCAAGAAAAATTGCTAAATTGTTCCTTTAAGAAATAATGTCAATCCAATGAATGACTTACGGACGCACACAAATATGAACGCAAACTAATATTGTTGAGAATTGTTTTGTGATGAAGTTGCTATTTTGGACAGCTGACCAATGCTTTTCATTTTTTATTATACAAAATACATCATGAAAATAAAACTGTTTTTTAGGTCTAGTTAATGTTCTTCCACACACACACAAAATAATAATGCTTTGTCATTCAATTTTGTTTTTTTTATTTCAAAATAAAATTTAAATAAAACAATTTCTTATTTGTATTTAAATGACCATTGATGAAAATACATTTTAATGACCCAAACATACACTGACTGACCTTGAGCTTCACAAGAAAAATGTTCTCACATTTTTTCCAATTGTTTTGTTTAATTGAATTGTGCAGCAGGCTAATAAAAAGAAGTCCCCGCTAGCCACAAACGTCCAGTTAGAAAACACTAGAGCACCTTGGTTTTTGTTAGCGGTGCGTTCCGGAAGGTCAGCGGGAAAAAACATTGCCAGAAAAACTGCTAAATTGTTCCTTGAAGAAATAATGTCAATCCAAAGAATGACTTACGGACGCACAAAAAAATGAAGACAAAGTCATATTTTTGCTGAAATGTTGAGATGCTTGCTAGCCGCACGTTGGAGAGCAGTTCCTCCTTCCTTCCTTCTTTCCTTCCTTCCTTCCTTGCTCTGCTCGGCCACACTTTTGCAGGCTGAAGTGAATGGTTGCCTTAGCACGCGACGTAGCGCCATGTTTGTGAGCTGCCTCTTTACTCAGTCGCTGCGGTGCCTGGCCAGGGCGGCCATATTTGTTTAAAAGTCTCTTAGCAGTTAATAAAGATGCATTTCCTCCGTCCCTCTTCCTGTGGGGACGGTATCAAGGCTCTGTTAAGTTTCTTTGATTTCTGCCAGCCTCCAATCACAGCCGGTCATTGTGTCACTTCAAAGCCTGGGAATGGCCGTCTTGACCCCGCCCACTGCAAGAGACCCTTAAAAGTCCCGCTGGTCCCGAAGCCGAGGACTGGAGGGAGCTGACATCTGACTGGGATTCTTTACGCCACACCGGATACCACCTCTTGTTGGACTTTTTATCCTGTCTGAACAATGCAGTCCATCAGAGGTAAGTCTTCCAAACTCCAGGGTTGTTGGTTGGAGTCCAGCCTCCGCTATCTTAGTCACTGCCCTAGTGTCTTTGGGCAAGACACTTGCTCCCAGTGCCACCCACACCGCTTTAAAAGAACATTGAAAGTGTAGACCATGGGTCTCACAATGCAAAGCGCTTTGAGTCTCTAGAGAAGAAGTGCTATATAAATATAATTCCCTTCACTCCACATCTTCCAGACTCAAAGAGCAACTTCAGCGGGGCTCCTCCTTCCTCCGCCTCGGCGTCGGGCGGTGATGCTTATCTCCAAGGCAACATCCGCATGACTCTGGAGGACCCGGACCTGTGGAGGGCTTTCCACCAAATCGGAACAGAGATGATCATCACAAAACCCGGCAGGTGAGAAAATAAACTCCCTCAAATAGATTCCGAGTGTATTCCCGCGTCCTGACGGTGGTGTGCTGCAGGAGAATGTTCCCGCACTGCAAGGTGAATCTCTCGGGTCTGGTTCCGTGTGCCAAGTACATTCTGCTGGTGGACATGGTTCCCCAGGACGGCTTCAGATACAAGGTGAGGCTCCCCCAGACCACTTTGTCACCTCCCGCTAACATTGAACATCAAAGGCCGCTATCTCTTCCTGTTGTTCTATCCCCCGCTGTGCTCAGTGGGGGATCCACCTCACTCGTAGTCCTGCTGGCTCTGTGGGAACACCAGCTGGTCTCTCTCTATGACAGATCAGCCTCTAACGCCGTTCTGTCTCCAGTGGAATAAAGAGAAATGGGAGGTGGCGGGAAAAGCGGAGCCTCAGCCGCCCTGCAGGACGTACCTGCACCCCGACTCTCCGGCCCCCGGGAGCCACTGGATGAAGCAATCCATCTCCTTCCTCAAGCTCAAGCTCACCAACAACACGCTGGACCAACACGGCCACGTGAGTCCCGATCCTCACAGTTTGCTTGGAAAAACCGCAGGATTTAACCTCAAGTCTTTCCCTTTTGAAGATTATTCTGCACTCCATGCACTGCTACCAACCGCGCTTCCACATCGTCCAGGCCGATGACCTGTTCAGCGTCCGCTGGGGCGTTTTCCAGACCTTCACCTTCCCGGAGACCAGCTTCACAGCCGTCACCGCCTACCAGAACACAAAGGTCCGTTTCTGTGTCCAAACAAATACTTGCACAAATGTACCGACTCTGCCCGACTGGGCTTTGCTTTGCTCTCCATCTTCTTACATTTCATTTGGTCGTCAAGTTCACTTCAAAAGTTGCTTTACTCTCCATCTTCTTACATTTGATTTAGTCGTCAAGTTCACTTCAAAAGTTGCTTTACTCTCCATCTTCTTACATTTGATTGGTCAACAGCTGAGCACTTCAAAAGTTGGTAGACCAACATTTTTGCAGCCAAGTCCTAAAAGTGGTAGTGTGTAGAGGAACTAAAAGTGGTAGTGTGTAGAGCAGGGGTCACCAACGCGGTGCCCGCGGGCACCAGGTAGCCCGTAAGGACCAGATGAGTAGCCCGCTGGCCTGTTCTAAAAATAGCTCAAATAGCAGCACTTACCAGTGAGCTGCCTCTATTTTTAAAATGTTATTTATTTACTAGCAAGCTGGTCTCGCTTTGCCCGACATTTTTAATTCTAAGAGAGACAAAACTCAAATAGAATTTGAAAATCCAAGAAAATATTTTAAAGACTTGGTCTTCACTTGTTTAAATAAATTAATTATTTTTTTTACTTTGCTTCTGATAACTTTCAGAAAGACAATTTTAGAGAAAAAATACAACCTTAAAAAGGATTTTTAAACACATATACCTTTTTACCTTTTAAATTCCTTCCTCTTCTTTCCTGACAATTTAAATCAATGTTCAAGTAAATTAATTTTTTTTTATTGTAAAGAATAATAAATACATTTTAATTTAATTCTTCATTTTAGCTTCTGTTTTTTCGACGAAGAATATTTGTGAAATATTTCTTCAAATTTATTATGATTAAAATTCCAAAAAATTATTCTGGCAAATCTAGAAAATCTGTAGAATCAAATTTAAATCTTATTTCAAAGTCTTTTGAATTTCTTTTAAAATTTTTGTTCTGGAAAATCTAGAAGAAATAGTGTTTTGTCTTTGTTAGAAATATAGCTTGGTCCAATTTGTTATATATTCTAAAAAAGTGCAGATTGGATTTTAACCTATTTAAAACATGTCATCAAAATTCTAAAATTAATCTTAATCAGGAAAAATTACTAATGATGTTCCATAAATTATTTATTTTTTTTAGCTAGTTTTTTTTCGGTTGAATTTTGAATTTTAAAGAGTCGAAATTGAAGATAAACTATGTTTCAAAATTTAATTGTCATTTTTTTCGTGTTTTCTCCTCTTTTAAACCGTTCAATTAAGTGTAAATATCATTGATTATTAATAATAACAGAGTTAAAGGTAAATTGAGCAAATTGGCTATTTCTGGCAATTTATTGAAGTGTGTATCAAACTGGTAGCCCTTCGCATTAATCACTACCCAAGAAGTAGCTCTTGCTTTCAAAAAGGTTGGTGACCCCTGCACTAACCACTAGAACACTGAGTAGGTGATACCACCACTAATAATGTTAATAATTATAACATAACATCGCAGGGCGGACACTCTAACCACTAGGCCACTGAGACTAAGTTTGTATGTTCCAAATAACAAAATAATCCATTTGTTTCTGCTAGCGTTATTACGCACATACTGTATGTTCTACACCAGGGGTTAGCAACCTTTTTGAAAGCAAGAGCTACTTCTTGGGTAGTGATTAATGCGAAGGGCTACCAGTTTGATACACACTTCAATAAATTGCCAGAAATAGCCAATTTGCTCAATTTACCTTTAACTCTATGTTATTATTAATAATTAATGATATTTACACTTAATTGAACAGTTTAAAAGAGGAGAAAACACGAAAAAAATGACAATTACATTTTGAAACATAGTTTATCTTCAATTTCGACTCTTTAAAATTCAAAATTCAACCGAAAAAAAGAAGTGAAAAACTAGCTAATTCGAATCTTTTTGAAAAAAATTTAAAAAGAATTTATGGAACATCATTAGTAATTTTTCTTGATTAAGATTAATTTTAGAATTTTGATGACATGTTTTAAATAGGTTAAAATCCAATCTACACTTTGTTAGAATATATAACAAATTGGACCAAGCTATATTTCTAACAAAGACAAATCATTATTTCTTCTAGATTTTCCAGAACAATTTTTTTTTAAAGAAACTCAAAAGACTTTGAAATAAGATTTAAATTTGATTCTACAAATTTTCTACATTTGCCAGAATCATTTTTTTGAATTTTAATCATGATAAGTTTGAAGAAATATTTCACAAATATTCTTCGTCGAAAAAACAGAAGCTAAAATGAAGAATTAAATTAAAATGTATTTATTATTCTTTACAATAAAAAAAAAAAAAGTACTTGAACATTGATTTAAATTGTCAGGAAAGAAGAGGAAGGAATTTAAAAGGTAAAAAGGTATATGTGTTTAAAAATCCTAAAATCATTTTTAAGGTTGTATTTTTTCTCTAAAATTGTCTTTCTGAAAGTTATAAGAAGCAAAGTAAAAAAATTAATGAATTTATTTCAACAAGTGAAGACCAAGTCTTTCAAATATTTTCTTGGATTTTCAAATTCTATTTGAGTTTTGTCTCTCTTAGAATTAAAAATGTCGGGCAAAGCGAGACCAGCTTGCTAGTAAATAAATACAATTTAAAAAATCGAGGCAGCTCACTGGTAAGTGCTGCTATTTGAGCTATTTTTAAGAACAGGCCAGCGGGCTACTCATCTGGTCCTTACGGGCTACCTGGTGCCCGCGGGCACCACGTTGGTGACCCCTGTTCTACGCCATCATTCAAGGTTGACCAATAAAAAGGCGTCCAACATATTGTTCAGAGGAGGCCCCGCCCACAAAATGACTGCAACCAAAAAAACAAAACAATTTGCAAGCCTAAAAATGTTTTATAACCAAAACGTTTTTTGTTTTTTTTGGTTAAATTGTCTATTTTCTTTCTTTTTTTGCGAATATATTTTTGTTCCGATGCATTATTTTTGTTTACAAATCCTTGTTTTGTTTGGTTGCCTTAAAATGTCCTCATTTGTCTCGTATGCAACAGCAACACACTTTTGAAGGACATACACACTAAAACATGTCGGCTTAAAAAAGATCCCAATTTGACCCCAACTGCTGGTTCAGAAAAGGACGAAGCTCTTTTTTGAGTTTTTTAACTCAACATTTTGCTTTAATTTTTTCAACCCAACTTTTGCGTTGAATTATTTCCCCAAAAAGTTGAGTTATGATAACTTCATGTTGGGTTATTTCCAACCAAGTTATTGGGTTGAATTATCTAAACCAAAAGTTGAGTTATGCTAACTCAATGTGGGTTGATTTATAACCCAAATATTGGGTTTAATTGATTGAACACAAAAGCTGAGTTATGCTCACTACAATGTCGGGTTATTCCAAACCCAACTATTGGGTTGTGCAATTTAGCACTATTTGACTTAATAGTTGGTTAAAAGCTAGAAATGTTACTATTGGTTTGTCCTACTCCTTCTCAACTACTCATCTCAATTATTTTTATTCCATTAAAATATACTCAAAAGCAAGACATGAGTGACTTTTTTTTGTTTTTTACAAGAATTGCCATGTATAGTCAGTCCTAGTAGTTCTATACAGCATGCTCAATTATGTTCATGTACATAAGATGTGTGACTGTCAATCATCTTAATGACATTAATCCTTCATAAAATTCCCTTCAAGAAAAAAGTACCTATTTAATTTTTTTAAAATACTTTTACTCAAAAATGCGTTACTCATTGAAAAACAACACAAACATGGTTCATAGTTTTGAAAACCCAGAAATGTAGTTACAATAATACCCTTAGAACTCTACTAATGGATTGCTCTTCATAAAAATAACTCCAAAATGTAACCCAACACTCGCAACTCATCAATTGGGTTATCAAAATAAGCCAGCATTGTTTAGTGTGTAGTACAGAGAAGTTAGTCAAAGATCACACAGTTTATATAGACTTTTATTATATAGACTTTTATTATATAGACTTTTAGTGTGTACTACAAAGAAGCTCGTCAAAGATCAGACAGTTTATATAGACGTACACAAACTTTATATAGACGTACACAAACTTTATATAGACGTACACAAACTTTATATAGACGTACACAAACTTTATATAGACGTACACAAACTTTATATAGACGTACACAAACTTTATATAGACGTACACAAACTTTATATAGACGTACACAAACTTTATTGATCCACAAGGGAAATTGTTGATATTGAAATTGTTTAGAAATTTGGAAATTGTTACATTTGAAAGCACTCTATTGTTTTTAGGCATCTGCTAAAATGTTTGAGTCTTTTGACAGTATAGTTCCTTTACAGTTTTCTCCATTTGCTTACACACAATTTTACTAAGTGTGTGTCTTTTTTCAAAAGGATTTACACACTTTTCCAAACACCACATTACATTTTCTTAATTCTTAGATTATTAGCAAAATGACACACTTGGCTGAAAACATTCATCAAAATAAAGCAAGCGTTTGTAAAAATGCACTTTTATTGTCATGTCACTCACACACACTTCAAATGGTGACACACTATTGAGTGACTTACACACAACACTGATAAATACAAAACACATTTGTAAAAAAAACACTATTTTACCTTGTGAAATTTTCAAACATTTTCACATGTTTGGGGCTTTTTCCTCGACCCTTTTAGCATCTGTGAGGAATGTTTACAAAATATGTTGACAAATACATAACAATTGTTTACTTTGAAGTGGGCCTATACTGTATTTGTAAGGAAAGTACACATATCCTGTCAAGAAGTGCTCAACAATGATGCTGCAAACTGAAAATATTTACTTTTACCACATTCAGGTAAAGTAACTTAGTCAACATTGACATGCAGTACACATTACAATATGAGACAAATAACAAGGTTGGAAAACACATCTGGAGATAAAGATGTGTGTATCACAATCCTAGTACAGTGTGAAGATGTGTGTATCACAATCCTAGTGTGTGTGAAGATGTGTGTATCACAATCCTAGTAAAGTGTGAAGATGTGTGTATCACAATCCTAGTAAAGTGTGAAGATGTGTGTATCACAATCCTAGTAAAGTGTGAAGATGTGTGTATCACAACCCTAGTGTGTGTGAAGATGTGTGTATCACAATACTAGTGTGTGTGAAGATGTGTGTATCACAATCCTAGTGTGTGTGAAGATGTGTGTATCACAATCCTAGTGTGTGTGAAGATGTGTGTATCACAATCCTAGTAAAGTGTGAAGATGTGTGTATCACAATCCTAGTAAAGTGTGAAGATGTGTGTATCACAATCCTAGTAAAGTGTGAAGATGTGTGTATCACAATCCTAGTAAAGTGTGAAGATGTGTGTATCACAATCCTAGTAAAGTGTGAAGATGTGTGTATCACAATCCTAGTAAAGTGTGAAGATGTGTGTATCACAATCCTAGTAAAGTGTGAAGATGTGTGTATCACAATCCTAGTAAAGTGTGAAGATGTGTGTATCACAATCCTAGTGTGTGTGCAAGATGTGTGTATCACAATCCTAGTAAAGTGTGAAGATGTGTGTATCACAATCCTAGTGTGTGTGCAAGATGTGTGTATCACAATCCTAGTGTGTGTGAAGATGTGTGTATCACAATCCTAGTAAAGTGTGAAGATGTGTGTATCACAATCCTAGTGTGTGTGAAGATGTGTGTATCACAATCCTAGTGTGTGTGAAGATGTGTGTATCACAATCCTAGTGTGTGTGAAGATGTGTGTATCACAATCCTAGTAAAGTGTGAAGATGTGTGTATCACAATCCTAGTAAAGTGTGAAGATGTGTGTATCACAATCCTAGTAAAGTGTGAAGATGTGTGTATCACAATCCTAGTAAAGTATGAAGATGTGTGTATGACAATCCTAGTGTGTGTGAAGATGTGTGTATCACAATCCTAGTGTGTGTGAAGATGTGTGTATCACAATCCTAGTAAAGTGTGAAGATGTGTGTATCACAATCCTAGTAAAGTGTGAAGATGTGTGTATCACAATCCTAGTAAAGTGTGAAGATGTGTGTATCACAATCCTAGTGTGTGTGCAAGATGTGTGTATCACAATCCTAGTGTGTGTGAAGATGTGTGTATCACAATCCTAGTAAAGTGTGAAGATGTGTGTATCACAATCCTAGTAAAGTGTGAAGATGTGTGTATCACAATCCTAGTAAAGTGTGAAGATGTGTGTATCACAATCCTAGTGTGTGTGAAGATGTGTGTATCACAATCCTAGTAAAGTGTGAAGATGTGTGTATCACAATCCTAGTAAAGTGTGAAGATGTGTGTATCACAATCCTAGTAAAGTGTGAAGATGTGTGTATCACAATCCTAGTGTGTGTGAAGATGTGTGTATCACAATCCTAGTGTGTGTGAAGATGTGTGTATCACAATCCTAGTAAAGTGTGAAGATGTGTGTATCACAATCCTAGTAAAGTGTGAAGATGTGTGTATCACAATCCTAGTAAAGTGTGAAGATGTGTGTATCACAATCCTAGTAAAGTATGAAGATGTGTGTATGACAATCCTAGTGTGTGTGAAGATGTGTGTATCACAATCCTAGTGTGTGTGAAGATGTGTGTATCACAATCCTAGTAAAGTGTGAAGATGTGTGTATCACAATCCTAGTGTGTGTGAAGATGTGTGTATCACAATCCTAGTAAAGTGTGAAGATGTGTGTATCACAATCCTAGTAAAGTGTGAAGATGTGTGTATCACAATCCTAGTAAAGTGTGAAGATGTGTGTATCACAATCCTAGTGTGTGTGCAAGATGTGTGTATCACAATCCTAGTGTGTGTGAAGATGTGTGTATCACAATCCTAGTGTGTGTGAAGATGTGTGTATCACAATCCTAGTAAAGTGTGAAGATGTGTGTATCACAATCCTAGTAAAGTGTGAAGATGTGTGTATCACAATCCTAGTAAAGTGTGAAGATGTGTGTATCACAATCCTAGTGTGTGTGAAGATGTGTGTATCACAATCCTAGTGTGTGTGAAGATGTGTGTATCACAATCCTAGTGTGTGTGAAGATGTGTGTATCACAATCCTAGTGTGTGTGAAGATGTGTGTATCACAATCCTAGTGTGTGTGAAGATGTGTGTATCACAATCCTAGTAAAGTGTGAAGATGTGTGTATCACAATCCTAGTAAAGTGTGAAGATGTGTGTATCACAATCCTAGTAAAGTGTGAAGATGTGTGTATCACAATCCTAGTAAAGTGTGAAGATGTGTGTATCACAATCCTAGTAAAGTGTGAAGATGTGTGTATCACAATCCTAGTAAAGTGTGAAGATGTGTGTATCACAATCCTAGTGTGTGTGCAAGATGTGTGTATCACAATCCTAGTGTGTGTGAAGATGTGTGTATCACAATCTTAGTAAAGTGTGAAGATGTGTGTATCACAATCCTAGTGTGTGTGAAGATGTGTGTATCACAATCCTAGTAAAGTGTGAAGATGTGTGTATCACAATCCTAGTAAAGTGTGAAGATGTGTGTATCACAATCCTAGTGTGTGTGAAGATGTGTGTATCACAATCCTAGTGTGTGTGAAGATGTGTGTATCACAATCCTAGTAAAGTGTGAAGATGTGTGTATCACAATCCTAGTAAACTGTGAAGATGTGTGTATCACAATCCTAGTAAAGTGTGAAGATGTGTGTATCACAATCCTAGTAAAGTATGAAGATGTGTGTATGACAATCCTAGTGTGTGTGAAGATGTGTGTATCACAATCCTAGTAAAGTGTGAAGATGTGTGTATCACAATCCTAGTGTGTGTGAAGATGTGTGTATCACAATCCTAGTAAAGTGTGAAGATGTGTGTATCACAATCCTAGTAAAGTGTGAAGATGTGTGTATCACAATCCTAGTAAAGTGTGAAGATGTGTGTATCACAATCCTAGTGTGTGTGCAAGATGTGTGTATCACAATCCTAGTGTGTGTGAAGATGTGTGTATCACAATCCTAGTAAAGTGTGAAGATGTGTGTATCACAATCCTAGTGTGTGTGAAGATGTGTGTATCACAATCCTAGTAAAGTGTGAAGATGTGTGTATC
This sequence comes from Entelurus aequoreus, assembly GCF_033978785.1. Classification (NCBI taxonomy): domain Eukaryota; kingdom Metazoa; phylum Chordata; class Actinopteri; order Syngnathiformes; family Syngnathidae; genus Entelurus; species Entelurus aequoreus. The sequence continues at coordinate 85,252,347 of NC_084736.1, forward strand.
ACAATCCTAGTAAAGTGTGAAGATGTGTGTATCACAATCCTAGTAAAGTATGAAGATGTGTGTATCACAATCCTAGTGTGTGTGAAGATGTGTGTATCACAATCCTAGTGTGTGTGAAGATGTGTGTATCACAATCCTAGTAAAGTGTGAAGATGTGTGTATCACAATCCTAGTAAAGTATGAAGATGTGTGTATCACAATCCTAGTGTGTGTGAAGATGTGTGTATCACAATCCTAGTAAAGTGTGAAGATGTGTGTATCACAATCCTAGTAAACTGTGAAGATGTGTGTATCACAATCCTAGTAAAGTGTGAAGATGTGTGTATCACAATCCTAGTAAAGTATGAAGATGTGTGTATGACAATCCTAGTGTGTGTGAAGATGTGTGTATCACAATCCTAGTAAAGTGTGAAGATGTGTGTATCACAATCCTAGTGTGTGTGAAGATGTGTGTATCACAATCCTAGTAAAGTGTGAAGATGTGTGTATCACAATCCTAGTAAAGTGTGAAGATGTGTGTATCACAATCCTAGTAAAGTGTGAAGATGTGTGTATCACAATCCTAGTGTGTGTGCAAGATGTGTGTATCACAATCCTAGTGTGTGTGAAGATGTGTGTATCACAATCCTAGTAAAGTGTGAAGATGTGTGTATCACAATCCTAGTGTGTGTGAAGATGTGTGTATCACAATCCTAGTAAAGTGTGAAGATGTGTGTATCACAATCCTAGTAAAGTGTGAAGATGTGTGTATCACAATCCTAGTAAAGTATGAAGATGTGTGTATCACAATCCTAGTGTGTGTGAAGATGTGTGTATCACAATCCTAGTGTGTGTGAAGATGTGTGTATCACAATCCTAGTAAAGTGTGAAGATGTGTGTATCACAATCCTAGTAAAGTATGAAGATGTGTGTATCACAATCCTAGTGTGTGTGAAGATGTGTGTATCACAATCCTAGTGTGTGTGAAGATGTGTGTATCACAATCCTAGTAAAGTGTGAAGATGTGTGTATCACAGTCCTAGTAAAGTGTGAAGATGTGTGTATCACAATCCTAGTGTGTGTGCAAGATGTGTGTATCACAATCCGAGTGTGTGTGCAAGATGTGAAGGTGTGTGTAATATTTGTCACAAACTGTGCAGCAGAGTCTCTGTGTAATATGAATTATTAATATTAATATTAGACAAATGTGCACAGTGGTTTTGTTTCCTGTGTGTAGACTTTGTTGACTGTGTGAACATTTCAAATGTTGTGTGTAACTGAACTCGCTGGCCAGTCTGGTGTGAGTCCCAGGCCCGGTTTGGCCGACCTGCTGTATTGATAGCAGAGGCGGGCTGTGTGTTTCCCACCTAGGCCTTCAGTGATGTCCTACTTAGTCCCACTTGAATAATTACCTCTCAAACTACCCTCATTTATGTCGCCACATGACCCCGGCTGGAGAAGTACTGTACAGAAACACACTTGCACACTGCTGGGCATTGAATCACATCAATGTGTCACTAGTGTACAAAACGGGCTATTTTTTTGGCACATTTAAAAATGAATAATCCCGCATCGGACGTGCTGCTGTCAAAACTAAAATAATTGTAAAAAACATATTGAATGTGAAATAATATATTTGGACTCGCAATTTGTAACATCCATTTGATGGCGTATAAGTCATTGGTACCGCTGGTAGTTGGTTGACTCGAGTGGAAGTGGCGGGTAAACCATTTCACCGCCAGGACAGCTTAACTAGTTTCCGGGGTTGGCCGATCTAGTGTCACAAGATCTAGTCTCTCTTTAAATATCCTTCTTGAAAATGCCCTTGCAAATATATATCTGCCACTTTATCAACGTTTTGCTCTGCTTCTTTGTCGGCTAAAAAAGTGAGTACCGCTGATTTCTCCGCTGGCCGGGTGTGGCTCCGGTGTGCCACTTTCTGCTTTCGTAAATCCCAACTTGTAATCGGATACTTGGGAGTGACAAGTGAGTGTTCAATCACAGTCACATTCAACGTAAGGCTACCTAGATGGGCTACTGTCAACAACTTGAGATCTGATTGGCTATCGCAACTGTCTGTCAACTGAACGTCCTCCGCTCTGCCGCTAATGTTGGTTCAGAAGTCCTCCGGCACAATTCACACAACGTTGGCAACAAGCTAGCTGAATTGTGATTGGATAAAAGCTCTAACTTAAAAACAGCAACACTGGAGCCTAACATGACATGAAGAAAATATGATGAATACTTTTATATATGTATGAAAAGTCCATTAAAAATGAAATGAACTTTTATTAATTTATGATCATGATTGAAGTTAGGCCAGCAGAGAAGGTCTTGCTGACCTTGACCGCCCACCACTGATTGATAGCATGTTCTATTGACATGTTTATGTACGTCCTAGCGCTCTTGTGCTACTCAATAGGCTACTACAGCCCAGACCACGGCTACTAAATGTGGGGCCATCTCATGTCTAAACCTAACCCTTACCCTAACCCTAACCCTACTAAATGTGGGGCCATCTCATGTCTAACCCTAACCCTAACCCTAACTCTAACCCTACTAAATGTGGTGCCATCTCATGTCTAACCCTAACCCTAACCCTAACCCTGACCCTGACCCTGACCCTGACCCATGTCTACTGGTGTGACAACAAAGTTCCTTGAACCCCACAGATCACTAAACTGAAGATCGACCACAACCCGTTCGCCAAAGGGTTCCGTGACGAGGGCACGACCAAGAAAAGGTAGCTGAGAAAAGGACGAGGTATGAGGGTGTAGATGTTGGCGGTATTGACCCGGCTGCTCCCCTGCAGGCGTGCAAACAAGAACCCCGGTGGTGTGGAAAAGCAAGCCAAGATGTCCGACATGAACAGAGAGTCTGAAGAGGACAGTCCATCAGGTATTGCATCATCTCCTCATAAGGTGTCACTCCATCATAAGACACTTCAGAGGTGTCACTCCGTCATAAGACACTTCAGAGGTGTCACTCCATTATACGCAGCTTTTTGCAGCTTTTTGACCAAACCCCAAAACCAAACAGGACATAAAAGTCATTTTTTCAAAAACTGCTTTTGGATTCATATTTGTGTATCTTTTTGTATTTTTTGCTGAAATGTCTCAATCAACTTCAGCAATATAAAACATACCAAACATGATGTATCATTTGAACACTTTGAAGGCCTTTTAATCATATTATGTCACCGCTGTCAATCAGGATTAACGTTTACTCATTTTTACCTCTGACATGGTTTGATCAAAAACATTACATGCTCAATATTTTTTAAACATGAAGTTTATTAAAGATATTTCAGCAAAAACTGTACAAAAAAAAGGTTTACACCCTTCAAAAAAAAACGATGTCCTGTTTGGCTTTAAAGATAATTAAAATGGAAGATATTTAAAATGGAAGATAATTATAATGGAAGATAATTAAAATGGAAGATATTTAAAATGGAATGTTCCCAGAAGGTTCAAAGTTTCCTCAAGTGTCCAAAGTGCATTTTAGGGGCCGTAAAAATAAACAAACTATTACCCAGATATATTTGTGCACTAATGTGTCAGATATAAGACAACATGAGGTAACTCTTAAGAACCAGTGTCCTCTGCAGTGGACATTTCTGTTTTGCACAACCATTTTTTATTCATGTTTTAAAACTCTGACAAAAGTAATAGACCAACAATGAATGCTGAGTCTGAGTATTATGTACTGTAAGAAATAATGTATATCCAATTCATCTGTTCTGGACTCCCAAAATATGAACACATTACACATTTTATATAGAATAATTCAAATTTGACATGCAGAAAACAATGTGAAATACAGGAGATATAAACGACAAATTCAATGGATAAATTAATCACTTTTATCTTTACTGAAGACTTTTGTTGTACTTTTTTTTTTTTCATTTAATTTTTATTGACATCCAGCATCAGACACTCCTATCCATTATCTGCATACATCATAGATCTACTGTCGGCCATTAATGTCAAAATATTTTTTTGTTTACATCCCAACGATGCCACCCCCCCACCGCCCATAAAAGAAAAAAACTGCAAGAATACTAAACAAAGTAATAATAATATTTACAGATAAATCAATACATAAAATACAATAACTACAATAAAAATAAATTATTAATAAAAATAATAATAATAATCACAAATAAAATAAAATACTATAAACTGATAGTAAATAATAATAATAATTATTATATATGTATATATATATATATATATGTATATATATATATATATATATATATATATATATATATATATATATATATATATATATATATATATATATATATATATATATATATATATATATATATATATATATATATGTAAATATATATACTATACACAGATAGTAAATAATAATAATTATTATATATATATATATATATATATATATATATATATATATATATATATATATATATATATATATATTGGTTGAAATTATCACTGGGGTATTTTTAAAGGGATCTGGATTGGGCTGTTATGTGGCCGTTGGCTTTGGGTTTAGCTATTTTGCGGGTACAGAAGGTTAGATAGTGGTCGCTAAGACCACAGATCATGACCCCACTATTTTTTATTTTAGGCCGGTCTGAAGTGAGAATGAGATCTATGGTTGATTGGGTGGAATCACACACCCTTGTTGGTAGTGTTATTAGCTGGGAAAGACCATGTAGATTACAAAGCTTGCTGTAGGATCTGAAGACAGGTGCATCTCTGCGTTGAATATCTGTGTTCAGATCTCCAGTTATAATTTTCTCCACGTTGTCTACCTTAGCCAAGCACTCCTCGAGAGCCCCATAGAAATCACTCTGATTAGGGGGTCTATATACAGTCCCTATCAGTACCAGCTTCGCGTTTTTAAATTAGATTTCCGCCCACACAGATTCAAGGGCATTGTGGTTGAGATCAGTGCGAGTAATGTATTTAATATCCTGGTGAATATACATACACACACCCCCACCATGTTTATTCCTGTCCTTTCTGATGACCGAAAAGTTTCAGAAACACTTTGATCTAATTTGGTTTCAGAGAAACACAGTATTTTAACCTTAGAGTTTTTGCCGTGGCAGACTTCTGCCGCTCCTCTTTTGAGGGCTACGAGGCAGACGATGGCGAGCTGCGAAAGAGGAAGGTGGCAGACGACATGAAGGAGGAGGTGAAGGAGGAGCGCTACTCGCCCTGGTCTGCAGATCCCGAGCACGGCGCCAAGAACGGGTCTCCTCCCGCTGCCGAGTCCCGGGATCTTTACAGCGCCGAGCAGCTGGTTCCTGCTCCCGCTAACTACCAGCCTTACAGGTGAGAGTGGACAAACATGGCTAACTACCAGCCTTACAGGTGAGAGTGGACAAACATGGCATCTTCTCGTCCTCACTGACCTCCTGTCACTCCTCAGGGTCCACGAGTACGGAAAGTCCTCCTCCCCTTCGTCCAGCAGGACCAGCGGAACAGGACGCGGCAATTTCGAGTCCAGGGTCCCCGACGTCGCCACCGTCCCCGACCATGACTCGCCAAAGCCCCGCCCTCACGACGTGGCCCCCTCCCCCTGCGCCCCCCAGGACTACCCCGGGGTGCTCAACATGACCATGGCGCAAGCCGGCAAGCCGGGCGTCATTGGCCACCACATCTACGGCCCCTACGGCGCCGAGCAGCCCCTGGCCCAGTGGAGCGGCCCCGGGCCGACCCAGTACCCGCCTCCTCACCACATGACCGCCGATTACACCACGCAAGCTGTGCATCACGGCTATCACCATGGCAACGTGGCCGAGTGGAGCCAGTACCCGCTGTTCTCGTATTCCTGCTGGTGAGGGCCCCTGAGGGATCTTCTGCGTGCTGCCGCTCCTTCACCTCACCGCCGCTGCTAGAACAAGTGTGCAATGTCATACCGAGGATTTATTTTATTGTGGAGTTGTCTATTTATTTTTCATTTCATTCCATCCTCAAGCGAACATATTATTTTTGTACAAAACTAACACAAAAAAAACCATAAGTGTGCAATTTTGTCCTGTCTTCCAGTTGTGATGTAATCTACAATTAAAAAACTGAAAAGTGAATGTTGCCTGGTGTCTCTTCAATGTAAAAATGTTATATTAATAATAAAAGACAATCAACACAGAAATACTTCAATCTATTTAAGTGGTGTCCAAAAATATGGCCCGGTGTCAATTTGTCAACGGCGGCTTGTAGTATTAGCGCAGGAGTAATAGCAGTAGCAGTAGTAACGCAAATCTGCTATCTCATAAAATGTGGAAAAATTGTAAAAAAGTTGAACGTCGCAAACGACTGCACGTTTTGCCTTTTTGTGCACTTCCCTGCTGCACTGGTTTTGTTATTAAATGCATTTGACCTGCCCCTTGCCTGCTGTCTCTGCATCCTGGGGTCACAACCAACAAAATCGACTGCCCTCTAATCGACAGCAAAAATGAGCTGAAAAACCTTTTGCATGATGTTCTCAGTTATTTAATGTCTGAGCATATATTTTAGACCTCAATGGTACACGTTGTACAACATTTTGTGGCACGCCAAAGAATCACTTGATTAAAACATTCAAACACAGTGTTACTGTTCAAGCTGTGTGTAATGTTACAGTGGACAAAAATATCAAATAAAACCTCTGCCTTGTTTTTAATGAACAGTTAGGCCTACCACGCTACTGTATTTTATTGTTGGTACTCGTAGAGTGTTCTCTAAGGTGGTACTTGGTGAACAAAGTTTGAGTTTGAGAACCACTGCTTTAGACAATCCAAACAATATCAAACTGGTCGCCACACCCTTTGATTTGTGTCCTTCGTGGGAAAAAGATCCGACCCCCTGCATGAACTAGAGATCAAACCCTCTGCATGAACTAGAGATCAAACCCTCTGCATGAACTAGAGATCAAACCCTCTGCATGAACTAGAGATCAAACCCTCTGCATGAACTAGAGAACAGGGGCCGTACTTATCAAGCTTCTTAGAGTGCCATTTTACACTTAAGTCCTGAGAATTTGCGAAATTTAGTCCTACTCTCAAACTTAAGAATAAAAGCTTTTTATCAACGTTCTTAAGTCTAAGAATCACTCCTACTCTCCACGATATTTAAGAGACCTTCAGAGGTGTCTTAAGTGGTTAGGAGTTGCCAGCAGGGGATGGCACTGAGGCGAGAGAGACGTGCGCCAACGTTCAGGGAACGGAACAATGTTTTTTTTTTTTTTGATGACGAGCAGCTGATCAAACGGTATCGTTTAGACAGAGCGGATATTATTTTTGTCACAGATTTAATACTTTTCGATTCCTTGTTGATTTCTGCATGTGTCTGCAGTGGGCTAGTATATATAGAGCCACCCACACCAGTTTCAAATTAGTTGCCTAATTAATGAATTGGAAAGAAAATGTTATGACAGTAGCGTATGTGTGTGGCCGTGAGGTGAGTGACGTCAGTGAGTGTGTGGGCGAGAGAAGAGAGGGAGCGGTAGCGTGAGTGCCGGCGGGGACTAGTTTGTTTTGTATTATTTTGTAGTTTATTGTCAAAATATACACTCCCATTGTCCACTTCAATATTTCCAAGATATTTCTTTATTCTTAGACAACGGATTCCCTTCCGTGATTGGTCATTTCTATGGACACAGAAATGACGTCACCTAAAATTCCGTTTACGGCACATAGTAATGTCGTAATTCAGCTCTGAGTGTGACACTTAAGATTCAGTCCTACACTTCGCTGAAAGTGTGAGTAAGACGCTTGATAACTAACTTTTAAGTGCAGCTTTCAGCCAAGAATTTATTTACTCTTAAGTCAACTCTTAGCAGACTTCTTAGGAGTCATTCTAAGAAGCTTGATAAGTACGGCCCCAGACCCCCTGCATGAACTAGAGATCAGACATGAACTAGAGATCAGACCCCCTGCATGAACTAGAGATCAGACATGAACTAGAGATCAGACCCCCTGCATGAAGTAGAGATCAGACCCCCTGCATGAAGTAGAGATCAGACCCCCTGCATGAACTAGAGATCAGACATGAACTAGAGACCAGACCCCCTGCATGAAGTAGAGATCAGACCCCCTGCATGAAGTAGAGACCAGACCCCCTGCATGAAGTAGAGATCAGACCCCCTGCATGAAGTAGAGATCAGACCCCCTGCATGAAGTAGAGACCAGACCCCCTGCATGAAGTAGAGATCAGACCCCCTGCATGAAGTAGAGATCAGACCCCCTGCATGAACTAGAGATCAGACCCCCTGCATGAAGTAGAGATCAGACCCCCTGCATGAACTAGAGATCAGACCCCCTGCATGAAGTAGAGATCAGACCCCCTGCATGAAGTAGAGATCAGACCCCCTGCATGAAGTAGAGATCAGACCCCCTGCATGAAGTAGAGATCAGACCCCCTGCATGAAGTAGAGATCAGACCCCCTGCATGAAGTAGAGAAGCGTTGGTCGCTTTGATTGATTGATTGATTGAATGTGCATGTTGCCTGCTAGACGGCGCATCGTTTAATGGTGTTTATTTGTGTTCCTCCATTGTTGCTGTAATGAAGAGCAGTGTTTGCCCAGCATGCATTAAAGTGTTTGCCCAGCATGCATTAAAGACGGCGTGTAACCGCGACTGCAGCTCACCTGCTGAGGCTGAGCCGCTAGCATCATAAAGCAAAGCGGCTAGCATCATAAAGCCAAGCCGCTAGCATCCTAAAGCAAAGCAGGACTCTCCTTCTTGCAAGCAAAGGCTATAAAAGAAGTGTGACCGTGGGGGGTGATGCAGTCTTTTCACACCCGGGGTGAGCACTTGGCCTCCACTCTGGATGGAGATGGGCCACTAATGACTGTTGTAAAGGAGGAGGGCGGAGGTGGGCGGGGGTCAAATCAGGTGTGCAATTCATTATCTCTGCTAGCTCACAATGTTGCTCTCTTCCTCATGTGCAAGTCAAGTGTTTATTACATCTTTAAGGCTTTTAAAGTCAACGCAATCCAAAATAAATCTTCCCAACTAATAAATGCTATCATTGGAAATGTGGAAATGACAGTATTTGTTCACTAAAACATAATCATATATGGAATGGTAGTTCAAAATATTGTTTTAAACGTGTTTACATAGAAGTGTACTAGGTTGGGCGGCTTGATCCAAATATCAATAGCATCGATAACAAGGGTAGTATCAGTATTGGATTGTGATCATATCGATATTTTCTGTTTTTTTCAATAATTGTTTTCACAAATATTTATAGATAGATAGATAGTACTTTATTGATTCCTTCAGGAGAGTTCCCTCAGGAACATTAATTATGTTTGTATTGTTAAATTGCTTATAAAGTTATACTAGTGAAACTCCAAAAATGTGAAGATCATGCAATTTAACATCAGAAGCCAAATTAATATGAGATGTTCAGTTCAACATTTTAGTGTGTCCATAGTCCAGTCCATAGTGGATCTAACATAATAGTGAGAGTCCAGTCCATAGTGGATCTAACATAATAGTGAGAGTCCAGTCCATAGTGGATCTAACATAATAGTGAGAGTCCAGTCCATAGTGGATCTAACATAATAGTGTGAGAGTCCAGTCCATAGTGGATCTAACATAATAGTGTGAGAGTCCAGTCCATAGTGGATCTAACATAATAGTGAGAGTCCAGTCCATAGTGGATCTAGCATAATAGTGTGAGAGTCCAGTCCATAGTGGATCTAACATAATAGTGTGAGAGTCCAGTCCATAGTGGATCTAACATAATAGTGTGAGAGTCCAGTCCATAGTGGATCTAGTTAATAGTGTGAGAGTCCAGTCCATAGTGGATCTAACATAATAGTGTGAGAGTCCAGTCCATAGTGGATCTAACATAATAGTGAGAGTCCAGTCCATAGTGGATCTAACATAATAGTGAGAGTCCAGTCCATAGTGGATCTAACATAATAGTGTGAGAGTCCAGTCCATAGTGGATCTAACATAATAGTGTGAGAGTCCAGTCCATAGTGGATCTAACATAATAGTGTGAGAGTCCAGTCCATAGTGGATCTAGTTAATAGTGTGAGAGTCCAGTCCATAGTGGATCTAACATAATAGTGTGAGAGTCCAGTCCATAGTGGATCTAACATGATAGTGTGAGAGTCCAGTCCATAGTGGATCTAGTTAATAGTGTGAGAGTCCAGTCCATAGTGGATCTATCATAATAGTGTGAGAGTCCAGTCCATAGTGGATCTAGTTAATAGTGTGAGAGTCCAGTCCATAGTGGATCTAACATAATAGTGTGAGAGTCCAGTCCATAGTGGATCTAGTTAATAGTGTGAGAGTCCAGTCCATAGTGGATCTAACATAATAGTGTGAGAGTCCAGTCCATAGTGGATCTAACATAATAGTGTGAGAGTCCAGTCCATAGTGGATCTAACATAATAGTGTGAGAGTCCAGTCCATAGTGGATCTAACATGATAGTGTGAGAGTCCAGTCCATAGTGGATCTAGTTAATAGTGTGAGAGTCCAGTCCATAGTGGATCTAGTTAATAGTGTGAGAGTCCAGTCCATAGTGGATCTAGTTAATAGTGTGAGAGTCCAGTCCATAATCATCAAAATGATACAAAAAGAAGGCATGCAATATCTTGAGATGCATGTTTTGAGTCTATGTCATAAATGAGTTTCTCTAGTAAATCTAATTGCTGACATGAAGAAACCTTTGCACGATATTCAAATATTTTGCGTTTCACTTGTACTTCCACACAGTCAGCCCTCGTCGTCCTACAATCCTACTATTCTACAAAAATTGTTGCACAAATGTTTCCCTAGTTTTCATCTACCGTCTGAGTTATTGTGTTATTGTGTGCGCATGACAAACTAATCTGTGGAATTGAGTACGCAAACAAGAATCCCACACGTTGGTGATGCAGTCCTTATTGTTTGCTTTCCCCCACAAAGGTTCCATGAGAAACAGGTTTCCATATTAAAAAATGGCCATTATAAAAAGCAGTCAATGGGGCACAAAAGAGTCCCGGGGAACTCCAATGTGGTCTCATTTAATAGAAAGAACGTGCCATGCACATTTTGAGACTAATTCCTTTACAACGTGTGCGGCCATATTCCATCCCGCTAACCTTAAAAAATGACAATTCTGTGGCATGATGTGACCTTGAAAGGCAATAAAAAGACCCTCAAAGGTCTCCCCAGGGGTCCAAATAGTCCATAATACTTTGTGTGTCTGATCAACAAGACAAAAGTAAGCAGGCTGCGGATGACTTCTCCTACGCCACAAGACAATCTGAAATGAAAGAGAAAGAACTTTTCCGGCTGGGTTTAATGGTTGTAGCTGGAGGTTAAATAGTACTTTGGGGCTTTCAATTGCTGTGGAAATGGTGCAAGAGCAGCTCATCGACCATGCACTAAGACGGCCGTAAAGTATCTGCCTTTTAAGTAATCCCTCGCCGGTACTCACGGAGAAAAGAACAGATTGACGTATTGCAGATTGTTAATGGTCAACAATGTCCACTGCTGGTGTTAGCAGACAAGTAAGTGGCATGGAGGCGTGAAGGAGTGCTGCCTCGACACATGTGGAGGAAATACCCAGGAGACTGAGGAACCTTCATAAACATCATGGAGTGGACCAGCAAATGGAGAGGAACTAAAACAGACTTATTGGCTGGAATCAAGGCAGTAATTATTCTTACCCTCCAAAGTCCACGTTGTACTAGAAGAGCTTTTACCTTGAAAGTCAGCTTTTACCTTGAAAACCAGCTTTTACCTTGAAAATCAGCTTTTACCTTGAAAATCAGCTTTTACCTTGAAAATCAGCTTTTTCCTTGAAAATCAGCTTTTACCTTGAAAATCAGCTTTTACCTTGAAAATCAGCTTTTACCTTGAAAGTCAGCTTTTTCCTTGAAAATCAGCTTTTACCTTGAAAATCAGTTTTTACCTTGAAAATCAGCTTTTGCCTTGAAAATCAGCTTTTACCTTGAAAGTCAGCTTTTACCTTGAAAATCAGCTTTTACCTTGAAAATCAGCTTTTTCCTTGAAAATCAGCTTTTGCCTTGAAAATCAGCTTTTTCCTTGAAAATCAGCTTTTGTCTGGACTGCAGTTAATTTGTTTAAAGGAAGGAATGAAATCATCCATTTTCAATTTTCATAACCATCATTTCAAAACTTGTGTCACGACAAGTTGTCATGTGATGGTAATATTTCACTACACAACATGGTGGCCACTAAATGATAATAAAATAGAGTATTAGAAAGTATTCTATTGAATGAACCCTCATATAAACATTCAACATGGAGGTAGTCGTTGTCACCTCCCACAATTCTATTAAGACTTTTTTTAAACAACAACAAAAATAGCTGACATTTGAAATGAAATGAGTTTATTTGGGTCATATAATCAATCACTTTGTGTGATCAGTTTAACAGCCCAGATTATACATATTAACAATCATACACATACACACAAAAAGACAAAGGAATAGGCTGAAGCCAAGGCTTATATTTGCCTATCCTAAACATTCACTGAAAATTACATTTCCTGGAACATCAACGTTCAAAAAATCAATATGAAAGTAATCCTTGCTATATTTTATCATTTTCCATTATTTCACCTTTCAAGGTTTTCTTAAAGCTTAACAAAGAAGTACATGTCTTCAGTTCATCACTGAGATTGTTCCACCATTTAACTCCTAAAACTGAAATACATTTGTATTTTATATTCCTTCTTACTTTACATGTTTCAAAAATCAATATCCCCCGTAAATGATAGTTTTCTCCTTTTAATTTAAATAACCTAAGAATACAAGCTGGAAGGCTGTTGTTCTTTACTCCAAACACAATATTGCTTTTAAGAACACAATATCTGAACATTTGAACACGTTAGAACTTACAAATAATGGATTGGTATGTTCATAGTAGCACACTTTGTGTATTATTCTAATGAACCTTTTTCAAAGTTTAATTATTGGCTTCTATGTTTGATTTATAAACATTTCCCCAAACTTCAACACAATATGTTAGATATGGAAAAATAAAAGAATAATACAACATATTTCTTATTCAGCATGTGTCTTACTTTTTAAAGAATAGCTGTGAGGAACTGGCATGGCTGCCGGGTTACTGACCCCAAGATCAGGAACCAGGAGAACGGGGAGCAGGTAAGAAGACTTGAATTACTCCAAACAGAGAAGGAAGCAATCTTGCATGTAACACAACCAAACATTAATCAATCTTCTAGCACTGAGGAGTGTGCGACATAGATAGATAGATAGATAGATAGATAGATAGATAGATAGATAGATAGATAGATAGATAGATAGATAGATAGATAGATAGATAGATAGATAGATAGATAGATAGATAGGCATAAATAGGAACATGCTGATTGGCAGCAGGTGTGGACTGGCTGCCAATCAACAGCAGGTGAGGTAAAAACCACAGCGCTCAGCGGGACAAGCAGGAAGTGGAAACAAAACAAGAGCACTGATAGGAAACAAACAGAAATGAAGTGACAGATCATCACATAGCAATGCATTTGGATATGTTTCCCTTTATATATTCAACATAATTAATGATCAATTATTATTCCCAAGAACTTAGTTTAATCTACTCTTATCAATTTCCACTTGATTTCCTTTTAATTTTGCTCCACAATTTGTCCTTGCACCACTAAACACCAAAAATGTAGTTTACTTATCATTTAATAATAACTTATTAATATCAAACCATTTTTCTCTCTCAATGAGATACATTATGTCATATACATGTCAAATACTAGTCTACATTATATTGTTATTACATCTAGCATTTTATGAATTGGCCTTCAAATATAAACGTATGTCCAATATATTATTGTGTTATGTCACACATATGTTATATGTTAATAACACACCCTTCTGTGCGTACCTTCTTTCATTTATTCCTAGTATTGTATACCATTATATAATATTAGTACTAATGTTAATCTATTATTTATCAAATATTGGAGTAATAATATCATACATCAGGCTCCAGCACCCCCTGCCACCCTGTAAGGGACAAGCGGTAGAACATGGATGGATGGATGGATGGATGGATGGATGGATGGATGGATGGATGGATTCTATTTTGATATGCAAACAAATAGCAAGTGTTCAAAGTTGTTGCACACTTTCACACCGTCTGTCAGTTTTGGTATGAAAATGTGAAATTGTTTGTGTGTAATCAAAATATGTTGCATGACAAATATCTGGCTGACATTTATATAATGATATAATGATATATAATGACCCAAACGGCTTGAAAATTGGTCAAAAATTCAATGAGTTATAGGGATTTTATTCTCTGATAGACTTCTAACTCTGTTGACGAATGCCCAATGCTTCCCCTGCTCAAGAGAGACACAATTGTCAGATCAATGCTAACATCACAAATGATGTGCAAATGGGTGAGTGGTATGGTTAACAGGTAGAGAATATTTCATGTTGTTACGATGATGTGACGACTTGGCTACAGGTGAGTGCTGCCATCTACAGTAGAACACACTCAAAGCTATCTTACATAACTTATATACTTATATACCTTATATACTTGGCTACAGGTGAGTACTGCCATCTACAGTAGAACACACTCAAGGCTACCTTATATACTTATATACTTATATACCTTATATACTTGGCTACAGGTGAGTTATATACCTTATATACTTGGCTACAGGTGAGTACTGCCATCTACAGTAGAACACACTCAAGGCCACAATATTGGCTGACTATGTTTATTTATTTATTTAGTTTTTCATTCAGTTTCAGTTTCAGTGGAACATGCATACGATACAATGTAATGCTTCACACTAATCCAGTTGTTTCATTACAGCACGTCTGAAAAGGAGTAGGAAGAAGCTGAGTTTATTTAATCCTACCCCTTTTCATACCATAGCAATTTGATCCTCTTTCCTTGTTCTCTGTAACAGAACAGTGAACAAATAAATAACAAACAAATAATATACCATAGTAAGCAAGCAAATATTACATAAATAAATAAATAATCTTTGTCTCAATAAAAATACAAATAAATAAAAAAAGGGTTCAAGATGTTCATCATAATTCTTGTTGTGTGTACTTTGTGAACACTTGTAGTGTGAACAGTCTCTGAAAGTGAATTATATTGCTGCTTTCTTTCATTTCTTTACTTAATCCATTCCATGATTTAATTCCACATACTGATATGCCAAAGGTTTTAAGTGTTGTACGAGCATACATTAGATTTCTCTCTAAGGTTATATTTCTCCTCTTTAGTTGAGAAGACTTGTTGTACATTCTTGGCTAGCAGGTTATAGTTTGCTTTGTACATCATTTGACATGTTTGTAAATGCACCAAATCATTGAATTTCAATATTTGTGATTTAAAAAATAAAGTGTTTGTATGTTCTCTATATCCAACATGATGTATTAATCTAACTGATCTTTTTTGTAACACAGTTAGTGAATGAAGTGCACATTTGTAGTTATTTACATTATTTCTGCACAATAACTGTAGATATGTAACACTGGTGAGCAGGAAAATGGGTTTTACTTCATGTTTAGGGCTCTAATCATGTAAGATTGTATTTAGAAGGTCATTAACTATTTGTTATGTTATTGCTAAGAAAATATTAATAATATTAATAATCTTACTTTGCAGATTTTGACCAGTCAGGCTTGGAACCAATTGGCCGCCACAATGGAGGGATGGATGTACCTAAACAACTCAACTATGCCGCCACAATGGAGGGATGGATGTACCTAAACAACTCAACTATGCCGCCACAATGGAGGGATGGATGTACCTAAACAACTCAACTATGCCGCCACAATGGAGGGATGGATGTACCTAAACAACTCAACTATGCCGCCACAACGGAGGGATGGATGTACCTAAACAACTCAACTATGCCGCCACAATGGAGGGATGGATGTACCTAAACAACTCAACTATGCCGCCACAATGGAGGGATGGATGTACCTACACAACTCAACTATGCCGCCACAATGGAGGGATGGATGTACCTAAACAACTCAACTATGCCGCCACAATGGAGGGATGGATGTACCTAAACAACTCAACTATGCCGCCACAATGGAGGGATGGATGTACCTACACAACTCAACTATGCCGCCACAATGGAGGGATGGATGTACCTAAACAACTCAACTATGCCGCCACAACGGAGGGATGGATGTACCTACACAACTCAACTATGCCGCCACAATGGAGGGATGGATGTACCTAAACAACTCAACTATGCCGCCACAATGGAGGGATGGATGTACCTAAACAACTCAACTATGCCGCCACAATGGAGGGATGGATGTACCTAAACAACTCAACTATGCCGCCACAATGGAGGGATGGATGTACCTAAACAACTCAACTATGCCGCCACAACGGAGGGATGGATGTACCTACACAACTCAACTATGCCGCCACAACGGAGGGATGGATGTACCTAAACAACTCAACTATGCCGCCACAACGGAGGGATGGATGTACCTAAACAACTCAACTATGCCGCCACAACGGAGGGATGGATGTACCTAAACAACTCAACTATGCCGCCACAACGGAGGGATGGATGTACCTAAACAACTCAACTATGCCGCCACAATGGAGGGATGGATGTACCTAAACAACTCAACTATGCCGCCACAATGGAGGGATGGATGTACCTAAACAACTCAACTATGCCGCCACAATGGAGGGATGGATGTACCTAAACAACTCAACTATGCCGCCACAACGGAGGGATGGATGTACCTAAACAACTCAACTATGCCGCCACAATGGAGGGATGGATGTACCTAAACAACTCAACTATGCCGCCACAACGGAGGGATGGATGTACCTAAACAACTCAACTATGCCGCCACAACGGAGGGATGGATGTACCTAAACAACTCAACTATGCCGCCACAATGGAGGGATGGATGTACCTAAACAACTCAACTATGCCGCCACAACGGAGGGATGGATGTACCTAAACAACTCAACTATGCCGCCACAACGGAGGGATGGATGTACCTAAACAACTCAACTATGCCGCCACAACGGAGGGATGGATGTACCTAAACAACTCAACTATGCCGCCACAACGGAGGGATGGATGTACCTAAACAACTCAACTATGCCGCCACAATGGAGGGATGGATGTACCTAAACAACTCAACTATGCCGCCACAATGGAGGGATGGATGTACCTAAACAACTCAACTATGCTGCCACAATGGAGGGATGGATGTACCTAAACAACTCAACTATGCCGCCACAACGGAGGGATGGATGTACCTAAACAACTCAACTATGCCGCCACAATGGAGGGATGGATGTACCTAAACAACTCAACTATGCCGCCACAATGGAGGGATGGATGTACCTAAACAACTCAACTATGCCGCCACAATGGAGGGATGGATGTACCTAAACAACTCAACTATGCCGCCACAATGGAGGGATGGATGTACCTAAACAACTCAACTATGCCGCCACAATGGAGGGATGGATGTACCTAAACAACTCAACTATGCCGCCACAATGGAGGGATGGATGTACCTAAACAACTCAACTATGCCGCCACAATGGAGGGATGGATGTACCTAAACAACTCAACTATGCCGCCACAACGGAGGGATGGATGTACCTAAACAACTCAACTATGCCGCCACAACGGAGGGATGGATGTACCTAAACAACTCAACTATGCCGCCACAATGGAGGGATGGATGTACCTAAACAACTCAACTATGCCGCCACAATGGAGGGATGGATGTACCTAAACAACTCAACTATGCTGCCACAATGGAGGGATGGATGTACCTAAACAACTCAACTATGCCGCCACAACGGAGGGATGGATGTACCTAAACAACTCAACTATGCCGCCACAATGGAGGGATGGATGTACCTAAACAACTCAACTATGCCGCCACAATGGAGGGATGGATGTACCTAAACAACTCAACTATGCCGCCACAATGGAGGGATGGATGTACCTAAACAACTCAACTATGCCGCCACAATGGAGGGATGGATGTACCTAAACAACTCAACTATGCCGCCACAACGGAGGGATGGATGTACCTAAACAACTCAACTATGCCGCCACAACGGAGGGATGGATGTACCTAAACAACTCAACTATGCCGCCACAATGGAGGGATGGATGTACCTAAACAACTCAACTATGCTGCCACAATGGAGGGATGGATGTACCTAAACAACTCAACTATGCCGCCACAATGGAGGGATGGATGTACCTAAACAACTCAACTATGCTGCCACAATGGAGGGATGGATGTACCTAAACAACTCAACTATGCCGCCACAATGGAGGGATCGATGTACCTAAACAACTCAACTATGCCGCCACAATGGAGGGATGGATGTACCTAAACAACTCAACTATGCCGCCACAATGGAGGGATGGATGTACCTAAACAACTCAACTATGCCGCCACAATGGAGGGATGGATGTACCTAAACAACTCAACTATGCTGCCACAATGGAGGGATGGATGTACCTAAACAACTCAACTATGCCGCCACAATGGAGGGATGGATGTACCTAAACAACTCAACTATGCCGCCACAACGGAGGGATGGATGTACCTAAACAATAACTCAACTATGACTATACAACTATGATTATGATGCACAATGGAATTTTAGATGAGAACATAGATTCAGCCAGATCATTGTGGAAGTTGTATCTTCCAGCATGACAATGAACCAGAACATGCAAACAAAGGAGTTAGTCAAGAAGAAGCACAGTAAGATATTCTTTGTACCCCCAACTGTTCTTGCTTTGGACTTATTCTGTGACGAGTCCTGCAGCTTCCTGGCACACATCAAGTCTGTACATGTCAGCCTGTAGTCGCTGGCCAGGTGATCCTCCTCAGACTAGTTGTGAGTCTTGTAGTCGCTGGCCAGGTGATCCTCCTCAGACTAGTTGTGAGTCTTGTAGTCGCTGGCCAGGTGATCCTCGTCAGACTAGTTGTGAGTCTTGTAGTCGCTGGCCAGGTGATCCTCGTCAGACTAGTTGTGAGTCTTGTAGTCGCTGGCCAGGTGATCCTCCTCAGACTAGTTGTGAGTCTTGTAGTCGCTGGCCAGGTGATCCTCGTCAGACTAGTTGTGAGTCTTGTAGTCGCTGGCCAGGTGATCCTCCTCAGACTAGTTGTGAGTCTTGTAGTCGCTGGCCAGGTGATCCTCGTCAGACTAGTTGTGAGTCTTGTAGTCGCTGGCCAGGTGATCCTCGTCAGACTAGTTGTGAGTCTTGTAGTCGCTGGCCAGGTGATCCTCGTCAGACTAGTTGTGAGTCTTGTAGTCGCTGGCCAGGTGATCCTCCTCAGACTAGTTGTGAGTCTTGTAGTCGCTGGCCAGGTGATCCTCGTCAGACTAGTTGTGAGTCTTGTAGTCGCTGGCCAGGTGATCTTCCTCAGACTAGTTGTGAGTCTTGTAGTCGCTGGCCAGGTGATCTTCCTCAGACTAGTTGTGAGTCTTGTAGTCGCTGGCCAGGTGATCCTCGTCAGACTAGTTGTGAGTCTTGTAGTCGCTGGCCAGGTGATCCTCGTCAGACTAGTTGTGAGTCTTGTAGTCGCTGGCCAGGTGATCCTCGTCAGACTAGTTGTGAGTCTTGTAGTCGCTGGCCAGGTGATCCTCGTCAGACTAGTTGTGAGTCTTGTAGTCGCTGGCCAGGTGATCCTCCTCAGACTAGTTGTGAGTCTTGTAGTCGCTGGCCAGGTGATCCTCCTCAGACTAGTTGTGAGTCTTGTAGTCGCTGGCCAGGTGATCCTCCTCAGACTAGTTGTGAGTCTTGTAGTCGCTGGCCAGGTGATCCTCCTCAGACTAGTTGTGAGTCTTGTAGTCGCTGGCCAGGTGATCCTCGTCAGACTAGTTGTGAGTCTTGTAGTCGCTGGCCAGGTGATCCTCCTCAGACTAGTTGTGAGTCTTGTAGTCGCTGGCCAGGTGATCCTCCTCAGACTAGTTGTGAGTCTTGTAGTCGCTGGCCAGGTGATCCTCCTCAGACTAGTTGTGAGTCTTGTAGTCGCTGGCCAGGTGATCCTCCTCAGACTAGTTGTGAGTCTTGTAGTCGCTGGCCAGGTGATCCTCGTCAGACTAGTTGTGAGTCTTGTAGTCGCTGGCCAGGTGATCCTCCTCAGACTAGTTGTGAGTCTTGTAGTCGCTGGCCAGGTGATCCTCCTCAGACTAGTTGTGAGTCTTGTAGTCGCTGGCCAGGTGATCCTCCTCAGACTAGTTGTGAGTCTTGTAGTCGCTGGCCAGGTGATCCTCCTCAGACTAGTTGTGAGTCTTGTAGTCGCTGGCCAGGTGATCCTCGTCAGACTAGTTGTGAGTCTTGTAGTCGCTGGCCAGGTGATCCTCGTCAGACTAGTTGTGAGTCTTGTAGTCGCTGGCCAGGTGATCCTCCTCAGACTAGTTGTGAGTCTTGTAGTCGCTGGCCAGGTGATCCTCCTCAGACTAGTTGTGAGTCTTGTAGTCGCTGGCCAGGTGATCCTCGTCAGACTAGTTGTGAGTCTTGTAGTCGCTGGCCAGGTGATCCTCGTCAGACTAGTTGTGAGTCTTGTAGTCGCTGGCCAGGTGATCCTCGTCAGACTAGTTGTGAGTCTTGTAGTCGCTGGCCAGGTGATCCTCGTCAGACTAGTTGTGAGTCTTGTAGCTTGTGGCTTCTTTGTGAGTGTGAGGATGAACGCTATAGAAGACAGCAGTCATCCTCCTTGTGTGCATTGTAAGACAAACAGATGAAATGATTGAGGAGGAGATTTTACTTCTCCACAGAAATGGTGCTTCAGTACTCAGGTAAGAACAGCAGGAGGCGCTGATGTCCATGAAGTGTCCATCCAAGCAGTGCAGAGTTCAGTCAGTGCCAGGCTTTGCCATCCTCTCTAGTCACAAGGACTCTGTTGTCAAAGGCAAAGTAGACGCTGCACTTTTAAAGCAAACACATTGTTCTCTTTTTACAAAGCAAATGTATCTAGTCAACAAAGTATGTATTGTTACATAATGTAACTAAGTAAGCATGTATTGTTACATACTGTAACTCAATAAGCATGTATTGTTACATACTGTAACTCAATAAGCATGTATTGTTACATACTGTAACTCAATAAGCATGTACTGTTACATACTGTAACTCAATAAGCATGTATTGTTACATACTGTAACTCAATAAGCATGTACTGTTACATACTGTAACTCAATAAGCATGTATACTGTAACTCAATAAGCATGTACTGTTACATACTGTAACTCAATAAGCATGTATTGTTACATACTGTAACTCAATAAGCATGTACTGTTACATACTGTAACTCAATAAGCATGTATACTGTAACTCAATAAGCATGTATTGTTGCATACTGTAACTCAATAAGCATGTATTGTTACATATTGTAACTCAATAAGCATGTATTGTTACATACTGTAACTCAATAAGCATGTATTGTTACATACTGTAACTCAATAAGCATGTACTGTTACATACTGTAACTCAATAAGCATGTATTGTTACATACTGTAACTCAATAAGCATGTATACTGTAACTCAATAAGCATGTACTGTTACATACTGTAACTCAATAAGCATGTGCTGTTACATACTGTAACTCAATAAGCATGTATTGTTACATACTGTAACTCAATAAGCATGTATTGTTACATACTGTAACTCAATAAGCATGTACTGTTACATACTGTAACTCAATAAGCATGTATTGTTACATACTGTAACTCAATAAGCATGTATACTGTAACTCAATAAGCATGTACTGTTACGTACTGTAACTCAATAAGCATGTACTGTTACATACTGTAACTCAATAAGCATGTATACTGTAACTCAATAAGCATGTACTGTTACATACTGTAACTCAATAAGCATGTATTGTTACATACTGTAACTCAATAAGCATGTACTGTTACATACTGTAACTCAATAAGCATGTATACTGTAACTCAATAAGCATGTATTGTTGCATACTGTAACTCAATAAGCATGTATTGTTACATATTGTAACTCAATAAGCATGTATTGTTACATACTGTAACTCAATAAGCATGTATTGTTACATACTGTAACTCAATAAGCATGTACTGTTACATACTGTAACTCAATAAGCATGTATTGTTACATACTGTAACTCAATAAGCATGTATACTGTAACTCAATAAGCATGTACTGTTACATACTGTAACTCAATAAGCATGTGCTGTTACATACTGTAACTCAATAAGCATGTATTGTTACATACTGTAACTCAATAAGCATGTATTGTTACATACTGTAACTCAATAAGCATGTACTGTTACATACTGTAACTCAATAAGCATGTATTGTTACATACTGTAACTCAATAAGCATGTATACTGTAACTCAATAAGCATGTACTGTTACGTACTGTAACTCAATAAGCATGTACTGTTACATACTTTAACTCAATAAGCATGTATTGTTACATACTGTAACTCAATAAGCATGTATACTGTAACTCAATAAGCATGTACTGTTACATACTGTAACTCAATAAGCATGTGCTGTTACATACTGTAACTCAATAAGCATGTATTGTTACATACTGTAACTAAATAAGCATGTACTGTTACATACTGTAACTCAATAAGCAAGTATTGTTACATACTGTAACTCAATAAGCATGTATTGTTACATACTGTAACTCAATAAGCATGTATTGTTACATACTGTAACTAAATAAGCATGTACTGTTACATACTGTAACTCAATAAGCATGTGCTGTTACATACTGTAACTCAATAAGCATGTATTGTTACATACTGTAACTAAATAAGCATGTATTGTTACATACTGTAACTCAATAAGCATGTATTGTTACATACTGTAACTAAATAAGCATGTACTGTTACATACTGTAACTCAATAAGCATGTGCTGTTACATACTGTAACTCAATAAGCATGTATTGTTACATACTGTAACTCAATAAGCATGTGCTGTTACATACTGTAACTCAATAAGCATACTGTAACTCAATAAGCATGTACTGTTACATACTGTAACACAATAAGTCCTGTATGTGTATGTGTACAGTCCTGTGAGTGTACAGCTCTGGTAATGCAGGAGTGTACAGCTCTGGTAATGCAGGAGTGTACAGCTCTGGTAATGCAAGAGTGTACAGCTCTGGTAATGCAGGAGTGTACAGCTCTGGTAATGCAAGAGTGTACAGCTCTGGTAATGCAGGAGTGTACAGCTCTGGTAATGCAGGAGTGTACAGCTCTGGTAATGCAGGAGTGTACAGCTCTGGTAATGCAAGAGTGTACAGCTCTGGTAATGCAGGAGTGTACAGCTCTGGTAATGCAGGAGTGTACAGCTCTGGTAATGCAAGAGTGTACAGCTCTGGTAATGCAGGAGTGTACAGCTCTGGTAATGCAGGAGTGTACAGCTCTGGTAATGCAGGAGTGTACAGCTTTGGTAATGGCTACATTCACACCCACCTGCACAAATGTACTTCAAAATGTAACAATCTAAATAAATATTACTTTTGTTTGTTTACTATTGCATGCATTAATAATATGCATTAGTTTGACCATTTAAAATCAACGCTAATAAAAAGGAGATGCTTGCAAATAGCATAAAAATGCCCCAAAAACTTGAAAAAACGCGATTCATAGCTTTACTTTTTGGTGTAACCATCATGAGCGTTCTGTTCAGGTATATTTCTATTATATTTTGATAAATCATCATATTTATGTATTACTACATTTAAATAGGTATTGCTCAATCTTTAATCCAATCAATCCAATCCAATCCACTTTATTTATATAGCACATTTACACAACAAGAATGTTTCCAAAGTGCTGCACAGCCATGTTAAAAACAATATTAAAAACAATATTAAAAACTATATTAAAAACAATATTAAAAAACAATATTATGCTACACCAATGACTGAATAAAAACAAAGAATAAATGAATAGAAAACCAATACAGAGACAATATAAAAAATAAATATGATTAAAAACGATTTTAAAGGGTGAAACCAATTAAAACAGTAAAATAGACATCAAAATTTATAACCCTAACCCTAACCACACAGGACAACAGAGGACAGAAGACCACACAACTCACGTAGTGTTAAAAGCCAAAGAATAAAAGTGGGTCTTTAGACGAGACTTAAAACACTCCACTGTGGGAGCAGTTTGAACATGGAGGGGCAGAGTGTTCCAGAGTTTAGGGCCGACCACAGAGAAGGCCCTCCCTGTCTCCCCTGGTTTTAAGTCTGGTCCTGGGCACCACGAGCTGGAGCTGGCTCTCGGACCTCAGAGCGCGCGCAGGAGTGTAAATTTGGATGAGGTCCGAGATATACTGAGGTGCCAGTCCATGTAAAGCTTTAAAAACAAACAGCAAGGATTTAAAATCAATTCTAAAATGAACAGGGAGCCAGTGCAAACTCCGAAGAATTGGGGTTATATGCTGGCGTTTCCTGGCCCCTGTTAAAAGTCGTGCTGCCGCGTTCTGGACTAACTGCAACCGGGAGAGAGTTTTTTGGCTAATGCCAGCATAAAGTGCATTGCAGTAGTCTAGGCGACTTGAAATAAAAGCATGCACGACTTGTTCAAAAAGGTTAAAAGATAAAAATGGTTTTACCTTTGCTAAAAGACGAAGATGATAAAAACACGATTTTAAAACGCCATTGACTTGTTTGTTTAAGCTGTGTGTGTTTGATTTCAGTTTGCTTTTGACATCTTATTTAGAATTGTACTTGAAACTTTTACAACCTTGTGTTGCGCTCATGATGGCGTAACCAAACTAGATTATTTTGAATATTTATTCCCTTTTATACATTTAGTATATTTAAATATTAATTTATAATTATTGAATACATTTCAAATATCAATAAAATGCAATTGCCTTCATCTTATAGGGTAATGTTTAGTTACACCAAGTCATGAGCGTAACACTAAGCTTCATCACTTTGACTTGTAATATCTCTCATTCTGCTGGTGTTTCATGCTTTTTTCTTTTTGGAACTTGTACTATACATATAATACAATCAAGTTTCCATATAAAATGATGTTCCTAGCAATACTTTAATTTTGCCTTTGAAAGTAACACTCCAATGTCCCTTAGTGGAGATGTACACATGACAAAATATTTGTGTTGTATAATTACTTGGGAATCATTCTAGATTTACATTTGAAAAGTAAGTCAAGAAAGTAATGTGCACGGCTAAACTAAATCTTGCTAATTTAAAGTATATCAGTAATAATTTGAATCCAGACGCTGCTAAATGACTTTTTTATTCCATGATAATACCACATGCGTCATACTGTGTCATCCGCTGGTCTTAGGGCTGTAACACAACACTGTAACCAATCTGTTATGTCTATAAGCAGACTCAAAAAAGTCCTGGACATGAAACCATTTTGTTATCACCACTGTAATATATTGGACAAATATCAACTACTGAATTGGGAACATTTTGCAATGTTACACGATGCTAATCTGGTTTTTAATATCTTACCACCACTTTTTGATTTTGTACATCTGAGTAGAAGGCAAACTAGATTCCCTCCTCAAACAGCCTGATAGTTCCACTCTGAAAAAGTGCCTCAGTGAGGGCAGCCCAGTTTTGGAACAAGATCCCTTCCCATGTATACTATGTTGATACATGACAGCAGAGGCGGGCCGTGCGTTTCTCACCTAGGCTTTCAGTGATGTCCGACTCAGTACCACTTCACCTCTCGAAATAGCGTAATTGATGTCACCACATGGACACGGCTGGAGATACTATACAGAAACACACTTGCACACTACTGGTTATTGAATCCCCTCAACAGTGTACAAAAGGGTCTACTTGTTGGCGCATTTAACATTCAATAAACCCGCTTCAGCAATTAAAACACATCTTACGTGCTACTGTCAAAATTAAAAGAATTGTATAAAACAAATGAAACATGAAAAAATTAAGAGATAAAATAATTGAACTCACAATTTGTAGCACCCATTGGACGCCGGATAAGCCAGTGGTACCGCTCCGAGTCCTTTGATTCGTGTGAAAGTGGCGGGCAAACCATTTCACCGCCAGGACAGCTTAGCTAGCTTCAGGTGTTGGCCGACAATATGTAGTTTCTCTTAAGTATCCTTCTTGAAAATGGCCTTGCAAATATTTATCTGCCACCTAATCAACATTTTGCTCTCCTTCTTTGTGAGTACCGGGGACTTTTCTGTGGCTTTCTATGGCTCGTATGGCTCCGGTGCCATTTCCTGTTTTTGCAACTTGTGATTGGGACTCCCAAGTGAGTATCCAATCACAGGACGCGTAAATGTCAGGGAGATTGATTGATTGATTGAGACTTTTATTAGTAGGTTGCACAGTGAAGTACATATTCCGTACAATTGACCACTAAATGGTAACACCCGAATAAGTTTTTCAACTTGTTTAAGTCGGGGTCCACTTAAATTGATTCATGATACAGGGCCAGCTAGAAGACCTTACTGACAACAACTCCTGATCTGATTGGCTATGGTAATTGTCTATCACCTGTATGTGCCCGTTCACTTACAGTCTACACACATTGTTGATTCTGAAGGCCTCGGGCAGATTTGGTACAGCATGGCAACATAAGCTAGCTGAATTCTGATTGGATACAAACACTAACCTAAAAACAACAACACTGAAAGGAGCAAAATATGACATGAAGAAAATATGAATACTTTTAGATAGTTAGGGAAAGTAAATGAAAAATTACTTTTATCCTAAATTATGATCATGTTTTCTTGTTATGTTAGGCCAGCAGAAAAGGCCTTGCTGGCTCACCACGGCATTACAGTAAGGCAATTCAGAAATAAGCAAAAAATCATGGCTACTTGAGAATCAAACTTGTGTACATCATCATTAATGTATTTTATTTTTTGCTGGTTTGTGCTTACCTGCCTGCTGCCGATGTAACTATGCATGTGTGGTATTGTTCATGGTGCTGTTGAAGTGTAGTGCTTGCACTGAATGTTGCCATATGTGAGTGTGAGATATTAACCACATCTTTTACTATTTCAAGTAGGCTATTAATGATTGTTGTTTTTATTGAATATTGTTTGCTGCTTGCGATCTACATACAGTATTTCACAGGGACTCCAGTTGGAAACTAGCTTTGTAGCTAAAACTTGCGCATTTATAGCAGTGTTACATACTGTGCGTTGGCCCTGTTCACTAATAAAATGAAAAAGAAATGAAACCCTGAAGATATACAGGAGCAACTGTATCCATACCCCCACCCTCAAGTCAAGTTGCCATAAAAGACAGGTGATATGCCTCTTGAACAGAGATGTGTTGGAGGAATGCAAGGGCTGGTATCCCGCTGCCTGTGGGGACTGTGGAGAAAGGCCCAACACACCCATTGATCTTGTTTGATAAAGGCCTTGACAGGCTCAGATTATATGTCTGAACCTGGATGAGATGTCTGTCTCAGTCCTGTGCTGAAGAAAGTCGATCTGGTGGGAAATAGGTGGGGCCATACCTGTAAACATTGGGAGGGAAGGACTACAACACCCACCTTGCTAGGAAATAATAATAAAAAATGACACCAAAGTATCAAAGTATCACCCATCTAATTTAACTGGTCTCACCTATATAAAAATTAATAATTCCACAAAAAATAGCAGGAGATTTATTCCGAAAAAAGGGGCCTGGCTACAAAATGTTGACTGACAGTACGCACTAGGCTGATTAAGATTTATTTTAAGTACATTTTAAGTACCCAACTTAAGGTAAAAACTATGCTGGACATTTCAGTCATGTCGATGGTTGAACCCTGATGCAGCTTCTGTTGCTTGACAAATGTTTCCAATTTCTCAATCGGTAGAGCACGAGACTCTTAGACTCACGGTTATATGTTTGAACCCCACATTGTGCAAAATATTTGTTCTTTAGATATTTCTTGAAGATATTTTTTCGGTGGCAACTTCACCTTAAAAAACCTCAGGAACAGTATACTCCAGACTGAAAACAATATTACCATACCTAAACTTAGTGTCATAGCGCGGGCTCGATCGCACTTCTCATCTGCAGCAAGGGCTGCCAGCACCACCTTTAGCAGCACGCCAGGACACCGTAGATGGTGAAATCCCTAAATTCCTTGCAATAGCTGGTCATCTCATAATTTCCATGAAAGAGGCCTGGTTAGCTCAGTCGGTAGAGCATGAGACTCTTAATCTCAGGGTCGTGGGTTCGAGCCCCACATTGGGCAAGATTTAGGTTTGCTATATACTGCATGAATCTTTCTTTCTTTCTTGTGGTAACTCCAATCTATAACTTTTACTAAATGTACACTGAAGTCTGAAAACGTCTCGTATTTCTCAAGAAAGAGGCCTGGTTAACTCAGTCGGGAAAGCATGAGACTCTTAATCTCAGGATCGTGGTTTCGAGCCCACATTGGGCGAGATTTATGTTTGCTAGATACTGCATGAATCTGTCTTTCTTGTGGCAACTCCAATCTAAAACTTTTTCTAATTGTACACTGAAGTCTAAAAACATCTCGTATTCCCCATGAAAACAGCCCGGTTAGCTCAGTCGGTAGAGCATGAGACTCTTAATCTCAGGGTCGTGGGTTCGAGCCCCACATTGGGCGAGATTTTTTTTAATAGATATTGCTTGAATTGGTCTTTCTTGTGGCAATTCCACTCTAAAACTTTGAGAAATTGTAAAATCAAGTCTGAAAAGGTCTCGTAACTCAAATGAAAGAGGCCCGGTTAGCTCAGTCGGTAGAGCATGAGACTCTTAATCTCAGGGTCGTGGGTTCGAGCCCCACATTGGGCGAGATTTATGTTTGCTAGATACTGCATGAATCTGTCTTTCTTGTGGCAATTCCACTCTAAAATTTGTACTAATTGTACACTGAAATCTGAAAACTTTGCTTATTTTCCCAGAAAGTGGCCCGGTTAGCTCAGTCGGTAGAGCATGAGACTCTTAATCTCAGGGTCGTGGGTTCGAGCCCCACACTGGGCGAGATTTATGTTTGCTAGATACTGCATGAATCTGTCTTTCTTGTGGCAACTCCAATCTAAAACTTTTTCTAATTGTACACTGAAGTCTAAAAACATCTCGTATTCCCCAAGAAAACAGCCCGGTTAGCTCAGTCGGTAGAGCATGAGACTCTTAATCTCAGGGTTGTGGGTTCGAGCCCCACATTGGGCGAGATTTTGTTTTCTAGATATTGCTTGAATTGGTCTTTCTTGTGGCAATTCCACTCTAAAACTTTGAGAAATTGTAAAATCAAGTCTGAAAAGGTCTCGTAACTCAACTGAAAGAGGCCTGGTTAGCTCAGTCGGTAGAGCATGAGACTCTTAATCTCAGGGTCGTGGGTTCGAGCCCCACATTGGGCAAGATTTAGGTTTGCTATATACTGCATGAATCTTTCTTTCTTTCTTGTGGTAACTCCAATCTATAACTTTTACTAAATGTACACTGAAGTCTGAAAACGTCTCGTATTTCTCAAGAAAGAGGCCTGGTTAACTCAGTCGGTAGAGCATGAGACTCTTAATCTCAGGATCGTGGTTTCGAGCCCACATTGGGCGAGATTTATGTTTGCTAGATACTGCATGAATCTGTCTTTCTTGTGGCAACTCCAATCTAAAACTTTTTCTAATTGTACACTGAAGTCTAAAAACATCTCGTATTCCCCAAGAAAACAGCCCGGTTAGCTCAGTCGGTAGAGCATGAGACTCTTAATCTCAGGGTTGTGGGTTCGAGCCCCACATTGGGCGAGATTTTGTTTTCTAGATATTGCTTGAATTGGTCTTTCTTGTGGCAATTCCACTCTAAAACTTTGAGAAATTGTAAAATCAAGTCTGAAAAGGTCTCGTAACTCAATTGAAAGCGGCCCGGTTAGCTCAGTCGGTAGAGCATGAGACTCTTAATCTCAGGGTCGTGGGTTCGAGCCCCACATTGGGCGAGATTTATGTTTGCTAGATACTGCATGAGTCTGTCTTTCTTATGGCAATTCCACTCTAAAATTTGTACTAATTGTACACTGAAATCTGAAAACGTTGCTTATTTTCGCAGGAAGTGGCCCGGTTAGCTCAGTCGGTAGAGCATGAGACTCTTAATCTCAGGGTCGTGGGTTCGAGCCCCACATTGGGCGAGATTTAGGTTAGCTAGATACTGTATGAATCTTTCTTTGTTGTGGTAACTCCAATCTAAAACTTTTTCTAATTGTACACTGAAGTCTAAAAACATCTCGTATTTTCCAAGAAAACAGCCCGGTTAGCTCAGTCGGTAGAGCATGAGACTCTTAATCTCAGGGTCGTGGGTTCGAGCCCCACATTGGGCGAGATTTTGTTTTCTAGATATTGCTTGAATTGGTCTTTCTTGTGGCAATTCCACTCTAAAACTTTGAGAAATTGTAAAATCAAGTCTGAAAAGGTCTCGTAACTCAACTGAAAGAGGCCTGTTTAGCTCAGTCGGTAGAGCATGAGACTCTTAATCTCAGGGTCGTGGGTTCGAGCCCCAAATTGGGCGAGATTTATGTTTGCTAGATACTGCATGAATCTGTCTTTCTTGTGGCAATTCCACTCTAAAATTTGTACTAATTGTACACTGAAATCTGAAAACATTGCTTATTTTCCCAGAAAGTGGCCCGGTTAGCTCAGTCGGTAGAGCATGAGACTCTTAATCTCAGGGTCGTGGGTTCGAGCCCCACATTGGGCGAGATTTTGTTTTCTAGATATTGCTTGAATTGGTCTTTCTTGTGGCAATTCCACTCTAAAACTTTGAGTAATTGTAAAATCAAGTCTGAAAAGGTCTCGTAACTCAATGGAAAGAGGCCCGGTTAGCTCAGTCGGTAGAGCATGAGACTCTTAATCTCAGGGTCGTGGGTTCGAGCCCCACATTGGGCGAGATTTATGTTTGCTAGATACTGCATGAGTCTGTCTTTCTTGTGGCAATTCCACTCTAAAATTTGTACTAATTGTACACTGAAATCTGAAAACGTTGCTTATTTTCCCAGAAAGTGGCCCGGTTAGCTCAGTCGGTAGAGCATGAGACTCTTAATCTCATGGTCGTGGGTTCGAGCCCCACATTGGGCGAGATTTAGGTTAGCTAGATACTGTATGAATCTTTCTTTGTTGTGGTAACTCCAATCTAAAACTTTTACTAATTTTACACTGAAGTCTGAAAACGTCTCCTATTGTCGAAGAAAGCGGCCCGGTTAGCTCAGTCGGTAGAGCATGAGACTTTTAATATCAGTGTCGTGGGTTCGATCCCCACATTGGGCGAGATTTGTTTTTGTAGATACTGCTTGAAATGGTCTTTCTTTTGGCAATTCCACTCTAAAACTTTGAGTAATTGTAAAATCAAGTCTGAAAACGTCTCATAACGCAAAGGAAAGAGGCCCGGTTTGCTCAGTCGGTAGAGCATGAGACTCTTAATCTCAGGGTCGTGGGTTCGAGCCCCACATTGGGCTAGATTTAGGTTTGTTAGATACTGTATGAATCTGTCTTTCTTGTGGCAATTCCACGCTAAAATTTTTACTAATTGTACACTGAAATCTGAAAACGTTGCTTATTTTCCATGAAAAAGGCCAGGTTAGCTCAGTCGGTAGAGCATGAGACTCTTAATCTCAGGGTCGTGGGTTCGAGCCCCACATTGGGCGAGATTTAGGTTTGCTATATACTGCGTGAATCTTTCTTTCTTGTGATAACTCCAATCTATAACATTTACTAAATGTACACTGAAGTCTGAAAACGTCTCGTATTTCCCAAGAAAGAGGCCTGGTTAACTCAGTCGGGAAAGCATGAGACTCTTAATCTCAGGATCGTGGTTTCGAGCCCACATTGGGCGAGATTTATGTTTGCTAGATACTGCATGAATCTGTCTTTCTTGTGGAAACTCCAATCTAAAACTTTTTCTAATTGTACACTGAAGTCTAAAAACATCTCGTATTTTCCAAGAAAACAGCCCGGTTAGCTCAGTCGGTAGAGCATGAGACTCTTAATCTCAGGGTCGTGGGTTCGAGCCCCACATTGGGCGAGATTTAGGTTTGCTATATACTGCGTGAATCTTTCTTTCTTGTGGTAACTCCAATCTATAACTTTTACTAAATGTACACTGAAGTCTGAAAACGTCTCGTATTTCCCAAGAAAGAGGCCTGGTTAACTCTTAATCTCAGGATCGTGGTTTCGAGCCCACATTGGGCGAGATTTATGTTTGCTAGATACTGCATGAATCTGTCTTTCTTGTGGAAACTCCAATCTAAAACTTTTTCTAATTGTACACTGAAGTCTAAAAACATCTCGTATTTTCCAAGAAAACAGCCCGGTTAGCTCAGTCGGTAGAGCATGAGACTCTTAATCTCAGGGTCGTGGGTTCGAGCCCCACATTGGGCGAGATTTTGTTTTCTAGATATTGCTTGAATTGGTCTTTCTTGTGGCAGTTCCACTCTAAAACTTTGAGAAATTTAAAATCAAGTCTGAAAAGGTCTCGTAACTCAATTGAAAGAGGCCCGGTTGGCTCAATCGGTAGAGCATGAGACTCTTAATCTCAGGGTCGTGGGTTCGAGCCCCACATTGGGCGAGATTTATGTTTGCTAGATACTGCATGAATCTGTCTTTCTTGTGGCAATTCCACTCTAAAATTTGTACTAATTGTACACTGAAATCTGAAAACGTTGCTTATTTTCCCAGAAAGTGGCCCGGTTAGCTCAGTCGGTAGAGCATGAGACTCTTAATCTCAGGGTCGTGGGTTCGAGCCCCACATTGGGCGAGATTTTGTTTTCTAGATATTGCTTGAATTGGTCTTTCTTGTGGCAATTCCACTCTAAAACTTTGAGTAATTGTAAAATCAAGTCTGAAAAGGTCTCGTAACTCAATGGAAAGAGGCCCGGTTAGCTCAGTCGGTAGAGCATGAGACTCTTAATCTCAGGGTCGTGGGTTCGAGCCCCACATTGGGCGAGATTTAGGTTAGCTAGATACTGGATGAATCTTTCTTTGTTGTGGTAACTCCAATCTAAAACTTTTACTAATTTTACACTGAAGTCTGAAAACGTCTCATATTGTCGAAGAAAGCGGCCCGGTTAGCTCAGTCGGTAGAGCATGAGACTTTTAATCTCAGGGTCGTGGGTTCGAGCCCCACATTGGGCTAGATTTAGGTTTGTTAGATACTGCATGAATCTGTCTTTCTTGTGGCAATTCCACTCTAAAATTTTTACTAATTGTACACTGAAATCTGAAAAAGTTGCTTATTTTCCATGAAAAAGGCCCGGTTAGCTCAGTAGGTAGAGCATGAGACTCTTAATCTCAGGGTCGTGGGTTCGATCCCCACATTGGGCGAGATTTTGTTTTCTAGATATTGCTTGAATTGGTCTTTCTTGTGGCAATTCCACTCTAAAACTTTGAGAAATTGTAAAATCAAGTCTGAAAAGGTCTCGTAACTCAACTGAAAGAGGCCTGTTTAGCTCAGTCGGTAGAGCATGAGACTCTTAATCTCAGGGTCGTGGGTTCGAGCCCCACATTGGGCGAGATTTATGTTTGCTAGATACTGCATGAATCTGTCTTTCTTGTGGCAATTCCACTCTAAAATTTGTACTAATTGTACACTGAAATCCGAAAACATTGCTTATTTTCCCAGAAAGTGGCCCGGTTAGCTCAGTCGGTAGAGCATGAGACTCTTAATCTCAGGGTCGTGGGTTCGAGCCCCACATTGGGCGAGATTTTGTTTTCTAGATATTGCTTGAATTGGTCTTTCTTGTGGCAATTCCACTCTAAAACTTTGAGTAATTGTAAAATCAAGTCTGAAAAGGTCTCGTAACTCAATGGAAAGAGGCCCGGTTAGCTCAGTCGGTAGAGCATGAGACTCTTAATCTCAGGGTCGTGGGTTCGAGCCCCACATTGGGCGAGATTTATGTTTGCTAGATACTGCATGAGTCTGTCTTTCTTGTGGCAATTCCACTCTAAAATTTGTACTAATTGTACACTGAAATCTGAAAACGTTGCTTATTTTCCCAGAAAGTGGCCCGGTTAGCTCAGTCGGTAGAGCATGAGACTCTTAATCTCATGGTCGTGGGTTCGAGCCCCACATTGGGCGAGATTTAGGTTAGCTAGATACTGTATGAATCTTTCTTTGTTGTGGTAACTCCAATCTAAAACTTTTACTAATTTTACACTGAAGTCTGAAAACGTCTCCTATTGTCGAAGAAAGCGGCCCGGTTAGCTCAGTCGGTAGAGCATGAGACTTTTAATATCAGTGTCGTGGGTTCGATCCCCACATTGGGCGAGATTTGTTTTTGTAGATACTGCTTGAAATGGTCTTTCTTTTGGCAATTCCACTCTAAAACTTTGAGTAATTGTAAAATCAAGTCTGAAAAGGACTCGTAACACAAATGAAAGAGGCCCGGTTAGCACAGTCGGTAGAGCATGAGACTCTTAATCTCAGGGTCGTGGGTTCGAGCCCCACATTGGGCTAGATTTAGGTTTGTTAGATACTGTATGAATCTGTCTTTCTTGTGGCAATTCCACGCTAAAATTTTTACTAATTGTACACTGAAATCTGAAAACGTTGCTTATTTTCCATGAAAAAGGCCAGGTTAGCTCAGTCGGTAGAGCATGAGACTCTTAATCTCAGGGTCGTGGGTTCGAGCCCCACATTGGGCGAGATTTAGGTTTGCTATATACTGCGTGAATCTTTCTTTCTTGTGGTAACTCCAATCTATAACATTTACTAAATGTACACTGAAGTCTGAAAACGTCTCGTATTTCCCAAGAAAGAGGCCTGGTTAACTCAGTCGGGAAAGCATGAGACTCTTAATCTCAGGATCGTGGTTTCGAGCCCACATTGGGCGAGATTTATGTTTGCTAGATACTGCATGAATCTGTCTTTCTTGTGGAAACTCCAATCTAAAACTTTTTCTAATTGTACACTGAAGTCTAAAAACATCTCGTATTTTCCAAGAAAACAGCCCGGTTAGCTCAGTCGGTAGAGCATGAGACTCTTAATCTCAGGGTCGTGGGTTCGAGCCCCACATTGGGCGAGATTTAGGTTTGCTATATACTGCGTGAATCTTTCTTTCTTGTGGTAACTCCAATCTATAACTTTTACTAAATGTACACTGAAGTCTGAAAACGTCTCGTATTTCCCAAGAAAGAGGCCTGGTTAACTCTTAATCTCAGGATCGTGGTTTCGAGCCCACATTGGGCGAGATTTATGTTTGCTAGATACTGCATGAATCTGTCTTTCTTGTGGCAATTCCACGCTAAAATTTTTACTAATTGTACACTGAAATCTGAAAACGTTGCTTATTTTCCATGAAAAAGGCCAGGTTAGCTCAGTCGGTAGAGCATGAGACTCTTAATCTCAGGGTCGTGGGTTCGAGCCCCACATTGGGCGAGATTTAGGTTTGCTATATACTGCGTGAATCTTTCTTTCTTGTGATAACTCCAATCTATAACATTTACTAAATGTACACTGAAGTCTGAAAACGTCTCGTATTTCCCAAGAAAGAGGCCTGGTTAACTCAGTCGGGAAAGCATGAGACTCTTAATCTCAGGATCGTGGTTTCGAGCCCACATTGGGCGAGATTTATGTTTGCTAGATACTGCATGAATCTGTCTTTCTTGTGGAAACTCCAATCTAAAACTTTTTCTAATTGTACACTGAAGTCTAAAAACATCTCGTATTTTCCAAGAAAACAGCCCGGTTAGCTCAGTCGGTAGAGCATGAGACTCTTAATCTCAGGGTCGTGGGTTCGAGCCCCACATTGGGCGAGATTTAGGTTTGCTATATACTGCGTGAATCTTTCTTTCTTGTGGTAACTCCAATCTATAACTTTTACTAAATGTACACTGAAGTCTGAAAACGTCTCGTATTTCCCAAGAAAGAGGCCTGGTTAACTCTTAATCTCAGGATCGTGGTTTCGAGCCCACATTGGGCGAGATTTATGTTTGCTAGATACTGCATGAATCTGTCTTTCTTGTGGAAACTCCAATCTAAAACTTTTTCTAATTGTACACTGAAGTCTAAAAACATCTCGTATTTTCCAAGAAAACAGCCCGGTTAGCTCAGTCGGTAGAGCATGAGACTCTTAATCTCAGGGTCGTGGGTTCGAGCCCCACATTGGGCGAGATTTTGTTTTCTAGATATTGCTTGAATTGGTCTTTCTTGTGGCAGTTCCACTCTAAAACTTTGAGAAATTTAAAATCAAGTCTGAAAAGGTCTCGTAACTCAATTGAAAGAGGCCCGGTTGGCTCAATCGGTAGAGCATGAGACTCTTAATCTCAGGGTCGTGGGTTCGAGCCCCACATTGGGCGAGATTTATGTTTGCTAGATACTGCATGAATCTGTCTTTCTTGTGGCAATTCCACTCTAAAATTTGTACTAATTGTACACTGAAATCTGAAAACGTTGCTTATTTTCCCAGAAAGTGGCCCGGTTAGCTCAGTCGGTAGAGCATGAGACTCTTAATCTCAGGGTCGTGGGTTCGAGCCCCACATTGGGCGAGATTTTGTTTTCTAGATATTGCTTGAATTGGTCTTTCTTGTGGCAATTCCACTCTAAAACTTTGAGTAATTGTAAAATCAAGTCTGAAAAGGTCTCGTAACTCAATGGAAAGAGGCCCGGTTAGCTCAGTCGGTAGAGCATGAGACTCTTAATCTCAGGGTCGTGGGTTCGAGCCCCACATTGGGCGAGATTTTGTTTTCTAGATATTGCTTGAATTGGTCTTTCTTGTGGCAATTCCACTCTAAAACTTTGAGTAATTGTAAAATCAAGTCTGAAAAGGTCTCGTAACTCAATGGAAAGAGGCCCGGTTAGCTCAGTCGGTAGAGCATGAGACTCTTAATCTCAGGGTCGTGGGTTCGAGCCCCACATTGGGCGAGATTTAGGTTAGCTAGATACTGGATGAATCTTTCTTTGTTGTGGTAACTCCAATCTAAAACTTTTACTAATTTTACACTGAAGTCTGAAAACGTCTCATATTGTCGAAGAAAGCGGCCCGGTTAGCTCAGTCGGTAGAGCATGAGACTTTTAATCTCAGGGTCGTGGGTTCGAGCCCCACATTGGGCTAGATTTAGGTTTGTTAGATACTGCATGAATCTGTCTTTCTTGTGGCAATTCCACTCTAAAATTTTTACTAATTGTACACTGAAATCTGAAAAAGTTGCTTATTTTCCATGAAAAAGGCCCGGTTAGCTCAGTAGGTAGAGCATGAGACTCTTAATCTCAGGGTCGTGGGTTCGATCCCCACATTGGGCGAGATTTTGTTTTCTAGATATTGCTTGAATTGGTCTTTCTTGTGGCAATTCCACTCTAAAACTTTGAGAAATTGTAAAATCAAGTCTGAAAAGGTCTCGTAACTCAACTGAAAGAGGCCTGTTTAGCTCAGTCGGTAGAGCATGAGACTCTTAATCTCAGGGTCGTGGGTTCGAGCCCCACATTGGGCGAGATTTATGTTTGCTAGATACTGCATGAATCTGTCTTTCTTGTGGCAATTCCACTCTAAAATTTGTACTAATTGTACACTGAAATCCGAAAACATTGCTTATTTTCCCAGAAAGTGGCCCGGTTAGCTCAGTCGGTAGAGCATGAGACTCTTAATCTCAGGGTCGTGGGTTCGAGCCCCACATTGGGCGAGATTTTGTTTTCTAGATATTGCTTGAATTGGTCTTTCTTGTGGCAATTCCACTCTAAAACTTTGAGTAATTGTAAAATCAAGTCTGAAAAGGTCTCGTAACTCAATGGAAAGAGGCCCGGTTAGCTCAGTCGGTAGAGCATGAGACTCTTAATCTCAGGGTCGTGGGTTCGAGCCCCACATTGGGCGAGATTTATGTTTGCTAGATACTGCATGAGTCTGTCTTTCTTGTGGCAATTCCACTCTAAAATTTGTACTAATTGTACACTGAAATCTGAAAACGTTGCTTATTTTCCCAGAAAGTGGCCCGGTTAGCTCAGTCGGTAGAGCATGAGACTCTTAATCTCATGGTCGTGGGTTCGAGCCCCACATTGGGCGAGATTTAGGTTAGCTAGATACTGTATGAATCTTTCTTTGTTGTGGTAACTCCAATCTAAAACTTTTACTAATTTTACACTGAAGTCTGAAAACGTCTCCTATTGTCGAAGAAAGCGGCCCGGTTAGCTCAGTCGGTAGAGCATGAGACTTTTAATATCAGTGTCGTGGGTTCGATCCCCACATTGGGCGAGATTTGTTTTTGTAGATACTGCTTGAAATGGTCTTTCTTTTGGCAATTCCACTCTAAAACTTTGAGTAATTGTAAAATCAAGTCTGAAAAGGACTCGTAACACAAATGAAAGAGGCCCGGTTAGCACAGTCGGTAGAGCATGAGACTCTTAATCTCAGGGTCGTGGGTTCGAGCCCCACATTGGGCTAGATTTAGGTTTGTTAGATACTGTATGAATCTGTCTTTCTTGTGGCAATTCCACGCTAAAATTTTTACTAATTGTACACTGAAATCTGAAAACGTTGCTTATTTTCCATGAAAAAGGCCAGGTTAGCTCAGTCGGTAGAGCATGAGACTCTTAATCTCAGGGTCGTGGGTTCGAGCCCCACATTGGGCGAGATTTAGGTTTGCTATATACTGCGTGAATCTTTCTTTCTTGTGGTAACTCCAATCTATAACATTTACTAAATGTACACTGAAGTCTGAAAACGTCTCGTATTTCCCAAGAAAGAGGCCTGGTTAACTCAGTCGGGAAAGCATGAGACTCTTAATCTCAGGATCGTGGTTTCGAGCCCACATTGGGCGAGATTTATGTTTGCTAGATACTGCATGAATCTGTCTTTCTTGTGGAAACTCCAATCTAAAACTTTTTCTAATTGTACACTGAAGTCTAAAAACATCTCGTATTTTCCAAGAAAACAGCCCGGTTAGCTCAGTCGGTAGAGCATGAGACTCTTAATCTCAGGGTCGTGGGTTCGAGCCCCACATTGGGCGAGATTTAGGTTTGCTATATACTGCGTGAATCTTTCTTTCTTGTGGTAACTCCAATCTATAACTTTTACTAAATGTACACTGAAGTCTGAAAACGTCTCGTATTTCCCAAGAAAGAGGCCTGGTTAACTCTTAATCTCAGGATCGTGGTTTCGAGCCCACATTGGGCGAGATTTATGTTTGCTAGATACTGCATGAATCTGTCTTTCTTGTGGAAACTCCAATCTAAAACTTTTTCTAATTGTACACTGAAGTCAAAAAACATCTTGTATTTTCCAAGAAAACAGCCCGGTTAGCTCAGTCGGTAGAGCATGAGACTCTTAATCTCAGGGTCGTGGGTTCGAGCCCCACATTGGGCGAGATTTTTTTTTCTAGATATTGCTTGAATTGGTCTTTCTTGTGGCAGTTCCACTCTAAAACTTTGAGAAATTTAAAATCAAGTCTGAAAAGGTCTCGTAACTCAATTGAAAGAGGCCCGGTTGGCTCAATCGGTAGAGCATGAGACTCTTAATCTCAGGGTCGTGGGTTCGAGCCCCACATTGGGCGAGATTTATGTTTGCTAGATACTGCATGAATCTGTCTTTCTTGTGGCAATTCCACTCTAAAATTTGTACTAATTGTACACTGAAATCTGAAAACGTTGCTTATTTTCCCAGAAAGTGGCCCGGTTAGCTCAGTCGGTAGAGCATGAGACTCTTAATCTCAGGGTCGTGGGTTCGAGCCCCACATTGGGCGAGATTTTGTTTTCTAGATATTGCTTGAATTGGTCTTTCTTGTGGCAATTCCACTCTAAAACTTTGAGTAATTGTAAAATCAAGTCTGAAAAGGTCTCGTAACTCAATGGAAAGAGGCCCGGTTAGCTCAGTCGGTAGAGCATGAGACTCTTAATCTCAGGGTCGTGGGTTCGAGCCCCACATTGGGCGAGATTTAGGTTAGCTAGATACTGGATGAATCTTTCTTTGTTGTGGTAACTCCAATCTAAAACTTTTACTAATTTTACACTGAAGTCTGAAAACGTCTCATATTGTCGAAGAAAGCGGCCCGGTTAGCTCAGTCGGTAGAGCATGAGACTTTTAATCTCAGGGTCGTGGGTTCGAGCCCCACATTGGGCTAGATTTAGGTTTGTTAGATACTGCATGAATCTGTCTTTCTTGTGGCAATTCCACTCTAAAATTTTTACTAATTGTACACTGAAATCTGAAAAAGTTGCTTATTTTCCATGAAAAAGGCCCGGTTAGCTCAGTCGGTAGAGCATGAGACACTTAATCTCAGGGTCGTGGGTTCGAGCCCCACATTGGGCAAGATTTAGGTTTGCTATATACTGCATGAATCTTTCTTTCTTTCTTGTGGTAACTCCAATCTATAACTTTTACTAAATGTACACTGAAGTCTGAAAACGTCTCGTATTTCCCAAGAAAGAGGCCCGGTTAACTCAGTCGGTAGAGCATTAGATTCTTAATCTCAGGATCGTGGTTTCGAGCCCACATTGGGCGAGATTTATGTTTGCTAGATACTGCATGAATCTGTCTTTCTTGTGGCAACTCCAATCTAAAACTTTTTCTAATTGTACACTGAAGTCTAAAAACATCTCGTATTTTCCAAGAAAACAGCCCGGTTAGCTCAGTAGGTAGAGCATGAGACTCTTAATCTCAGGGTCGTGGGTTCGAGCCCCACATTGGGCGAGATTTTGTTTTCTAGATATTGCTTGAATTGGTCTTTCTTGTGGCAATTCCACTCTAAAACTTTGAGAAACTGAAAATCAAGTCTGAAAAGGTCTCGTAACTCAACTGAAAGAGGCCTGTTTAGCTCAGTCGGTAGAGCATGAGACTCTTAATCTCAGGGTCGTGGGTTCGAGCCCCACATTGGGCGAGATTTATGTTTGCTAGATACTGCATGAATCTGTCTTTCTTGTGGCAATTCCACTCTAAAATTTGTACTAATTGTACACTGAAATCCGAAAACATTGCTTATTTTCCCAGAAAGTGGCCCGGTTAGCTCAGTCGGTAGAGCATGAGACTCTTAATCTCAGGGTCGTGGGTTCGAGTCCCACATTGGGCGAGATTTTGTTTTCTAGATATTGCTTGAATTGGTCTTTCTTGTGGCAATTCCACTCTAAAACTTTGAGTAATTGTAAAATCAAGTCTGAAAAGGTCTCGTAACTCAATGGAAAGAGGCCCGGTTAGCTCAGTCGGTAGAGCATGAGACTCTTAATCTCAGGGTCGTGGGTTCGAGCCCCACATTGGGCGAGATTTATGTTTGCTAGATACTGCATGAATCTGTCTTTCTTGTGGCAATTCCACTCTAAAATTTGTACTAATTGTACACTGAAATCTGAAAACGTTGCTTATTTTCCCAGAAAGTGGCCCGGTTAGCTCAGTCGGTAGAGCATGAGACTCTTAATCTCATGGTCGTGGGTTCGAGCCCCACATTGGGCGAGATTTAGGTTAGCTAGATACTGTATGAATCTTTCTTTGTTGTGGTAACTCCAATCTAAAACTTTTACTAATTTTACACTGAAGTCTGAAAACGTCTCCTATTGTCGAAGAAAGCGGCCCGGTTAGCTCAGTCGGTAGAGCATGAGACTTTTAATATCAGTGTCGTGGGTTCGATCCCCACATTGGGCGAGATTTGTTTTTGTAGATACTGCTTGAAATGGTCTTTCTTTTGGCAATTCCACTCTAAAACTTTGAGTAATTGTAAAATCAAGTCTGAAAAGGACTCGTAACACAAATGAAAGAGGCCCGGTTAGCACAGTCGGTAGAGCATGAGACTCTTAATCTCAGGGTCGTGGGTTCGAGCCCCACATTGGGCGAGATTGTATTTTTTAGATACTGCTTGAAACGGTCTTTCTTGTGGCAATTCCACTCTAAAACTTTGAGTAATTGTAAAATCAAGTCTGAAAACGTCTCATAACGCAAAGGAAAGAGGCCCGGTTTGCTCAGTCGGTAGAGCATGAGACTCTTAATCTCAGGGTCGTGGGTTCGAGCCCCACATTGGGCTAGATTTAGGTTTGTTAGATACTGTATGAATCTGTCTTTCTTGTGGCAATTCCACGCTAAAATTTTTACTAATTGTACACTGAAATCTGAAAACGTTGCTTATTTTCCATGAAAAAGGCCAGGTTAGCTCAGTCGGTAGAGCATGAGACTCTTAATCTCAGGGTCGTGGGTTCGAGCCCCACATTGGGCGAGATTTAGGTTTGCTATATACTGCGTGAATCTTTCTTTCTTGTGGTAACTCCAATCTATAACATTTACTAAATGTACACTGAAGTCTGAAAACGTCTCGTATTTCCCAAGAAAGAGGCCTGGTTAACTCAGTCGGGAAAGCATGAGACTCTTAATCTCAGGATCGTGGTTTCGAGCCCACATTGGGCGAGATTTATGTTTGCTAGATACTGCATGAATCTGTCTTTCTTGTGGAAACTCCAATCTAAAACTTTTTCTAATTGTACACTGAAGTCTAAAAACATCTCGTATTTTCCAAGAAAACAGCCCGGTTAGCTCAGTCGGTAGAGCATGAGACTCTTAATCTCAGGGTCGTGGGTTCGAGCCCCACATTGGGCGAGATTTATGTTTGCTAGATACTGCATGAATCTGTCTTTCTTGTGGAAACTCCAATCTAAAACTTTTTCTAATTGTACACTGAAGTCTAAAAACATCTCGTATTTTCCAAGAAAACAGCCCGGTTAGCTCAGTCGGTAGAGCATGAGACTCTTAATCTCAGGGTCGTGGGTTCGAGCCCCACATTGGGCGAGATTTAGGTTTGCTATATACTGCGTGAATCTTTCTTTCTTGTGGTAACTCCAATCTATAACTTTTACTAAATGTACACTGAAGTCTGAAAACGTCTCGTATTTCCCAAGAAAGAGGCCTGGTTAACTCTTAATCTCAGGATCGTGGTTTCGAGCCCACATTGGGCGAGATTTATGTTTGCTAGATACTGCATGAATCTGTCTTTCTTGTGGAAACTCCAATCTAAAACTTTTTCTAATTGTACACTGAAGTCAAAAAACATCTCGTATTTTCCAAGAAAACAGCCCGGTTAGCTCAGTCGGTAGAGCATGAGACTCTTAATCTCAGGGTCGTGGGTTCGAGCCCCACATTGGGCGAGATTTTGTTTTCTAGATATTGCTTGAATTGGTCTTTCTTGTGGCAATTCCACTCTAAAACTTTGAGTAATTGTAAAATCAAGTCTGAAAAGGTCTCGTAACTCAATGGAAAGAGGCCCGGTTAGCTCAGTCGGTAGAGCATGAGACTCTTAATCTCAGGGTCGTGGGTTCGAGCCCCACATTGGGCGAGATTTATGTTTGCTAGATACTGCATGAATCTGTCTTTCTTGTGGCAATTCCACTCTAAAATGTGTACTAATTGTACACTGAAATCTGAAAACGTTGCTTATTTTCCCAGAAAGTGGCCCGGTTAGCTCAGTCGGTAGAGCATGAGACTCTTAATCTCATGGTCGTGGGTTCGAG
Organism: Entelurus aequoreus; assembly: GCF_033978785.1. Taxonomy (NCBI): domain Eukaryota; kingdom Metazoa; phylum Chordata; class Actinopteri; order Syngnathiformes; family Syngnathidae; genus Entelurus; species Entelurus aequoreus. The sequence goes on from NC_084736.1 coordinate 85,295,677, forward strand.
CCCCACATTGGGCGAGATTTAGGTTAGCTAGATACTGTATGAATCTTTCTTTGTTGTGGTAACTCCAATCTAAAACTTTTACTAATTTTACACTGAAGTCTGAAAACGTCTCCTATTGTCGAAGAAAGCGGCCCGGTTAGCTCAGTCGGTAGAGCATGAGACTTTTAATATCAGTGTCGTGGGTTCGATCCCCACATTGGGCGAGATTTGTTTTTGTAGATACTGCTTGAAATGGTCTTTCTTTTGGCAATTCCACTCTAAAACTTTGAGTAATTGTAAAATCAAGTCTGAAAACGACTCGTAACACAAATGAAAGAGGCCCGGTTAGCACAGTCGGTAGAGCATGAGACTCTTAATCTCAGGGTCGTGGGTTCGAGCCCCACATTGGGCGAGATTGTATTTTTTAGATACTGCTTGAAACGGTCTTTCTTGTGGCAATTCCACTCTAAAACTTTGAGTAATTGTAAAATCAAGTCTGAAAACGTCTCATAACGCAAAGGAAAGAGGCCCGGTTAGCTCAGTCGGTAGAGCATGAGACTCTTAATCTCAGGGTCGTGGGTTCGAGCCCCAAATTGGGCGAGATTTATGTTTGCTAGATACTGCATGAATCTGTCTTTCTTGTGGCAATTCCACTCTAAAATTTGTACTAATTGTACACTGAAATCTGAAAACATTGCTTATTTTCCCAGAAAGTGGCCCGGTTAGCTCAGTCGGTAGAGCATGAGACTCTTAATCTCAGGGTCGTGGGTTCGAGCCCCACATTGGGCGAGATTTTGTTTTCTAGATATTGCTTGAATTGGTCTTTCTTGTGGCAATTCCACTCTAAAACTTTGAGTAATTGTAAAATCAAGTCTGAAAAGGTCTCGTAACTCAATGGAAAGAGGCCCGGTTAGCTCAGTCGGTAGAGCATGAGACTCTTAATCTCAGGGTCGTGGGTTCGAGCCCCACATTGGGCGAGATTTATGTTTGCTAGATACTGCATGAATCTGTCTTTCTTGTGGCAATTCCACTCTAAAATTTGTACTAATTGTACACTGAAATCTGAAAACGTTGCTTATTTTCCCAGAAAGTGGCCCGGTTAGCTCAGTCGGTAGAGCATGAGACTCTTAATCTCATGGTCGTGGGTTCGAGCCCCACATTGGGCGAGATTTAGGTTAGCTAGATACTGTATGAATCTTTCTTTGTTGTGGTAACTCCAATCTAAAACTTTTACTAATTTTACACTGAAGTCTGAAAACGTCTCCTATTGTCGAAGAAAGCGGCCCGGTTAGCTCAGTCGGTAGAGCATGAGACTTTTAATATCAGTGTCGTGGGTTCGATCCCCACATTGGGCGAGATTTGTTTTTGTAGATACTGCTTGAAATGGTCTTTCTTTTGGCAATTCCACTCTAAAACTTTGAGTAATTGTAAAATCAAGTATGAAAACGTCTCATAACGCAAATGAAAGAGGCCCGGTTAGCTCAGTCGGTAGAGCATGAGACTCTTAATCTCAGGGTCGTGGGTTCGAGCCCCACATTGGGCGAGATTGTTTTTTTTAGTTATTGCTTGAAACGGTCTTTCTTGTGGCAATTCTACTCTAAAACTTTGAGTAATTGTAAAATCAAGTCTGAAAACGTCTCGTAACTCACATGAAAGAGGCCCGGTTAGCTCAGTCGGTAGAGCATGAGACTCTTAATCTCAGGGTCGTGGGTTCGAGCCCCACATTGGGCGAGATTTTGTTTTCTAGATATTGCTTGAATTGGTCTTTCTTGTGGCAATTCCACTCTAAAACTTTGAGTAATTGTAAAATCCAGTCTGAAAAGGTCTCGTAACTCAATGGAAAGAGGCCCGGTTAGCTCAGTCGGTAGAGCATGAGACTTTTAATCTCAGTGTCGTGGGTTCGAGCCCCACATTGGGCGAGATTTGTTTTTGTAGATACTGCTTGAAATGGTCTTTCTTTTGGCAATTCCACTCTAAAACTTTGAGTAATTGTAAAATCAAGTATGAAAACGTCTCATAACGCAAATGAAAGAGGCCCGGTTAGCTCAGTCGGTAGAGCATGAGACTCTTAATCTCAGGGTCGTGGGTTCGAGCCCCACATTGGGTGAGATGGTTTTTTTTAGATACTGCTTGAAACGGTCTTTCTTGTGGCAATTCTACTCTAAAACTTTGAGTAAATGTAAAATCAAGTCTGAAAACGTTTCGTAACACACATGAAAGAGGCCCGGTTAGCTCAGTCGGTAGAGCATGAGACTCTTAATCTCAGGGTCGTGGGTTCGAGCCCCACATTGGGTGAGATTTGTTTTTTTAGATACTGCTTGAAATGGTCTTTCTTGTGGCAATTCTATTCTAAAACTTTGAGTAATTGTAAAATCAAGTCTGAAAACGTCTCGTAACTCACATGAAAGAGGCCCGGTTAGCTCAGTCGGTAAAGCATGAGACTCTTAATCTCAGGGTCGTGGGTTCGAGCCCCACATTGGGCAAGATTTGTTTTTCTAGATACTGCTTGAAATGGTCTTTCTTATGGCAAATCCAGTCTTAAACTTTGAGTAATTGTAAAATCAAGTATGAAAACGACTTGTAACTCAGCTGACAGAGGCCCTGTTAGCTCAGTCGGTAGAGCATGAAACTCTTAATCTCAGGGTCGTGGGTTCGAGCCCCACATTGGGCGAGATAGTTTTTTTTAGTTATTGCTTGAAACGGTCTTTCTTGTGGCAATTCCACTCTAAAACTTTGAGTAATTGTAAAATCAAGTCTGAAAACGTCTCGTAACACACAAGAAAGAGGCCCAGATAGCTCAGTCGGTAGAGCATGAGACTCTTAATCTCAGGGTCGTGGGTCGAGCCCCACATTGGGTTAGATTTAGGTTTGTTAGATACTGCATGAATCTGTCTTTCTTGTGGCAATTCCACTCTAAAATGTGTACTAATTGTACACTGAAATCTGAAAACGTTGCTTATTTTCCCAGAAAGTGGCCCGGTTAGCTCAGTCGGTAGAGCATAAGACTCTTAATCTCAGGATCGTGGTTTCGAGCCCACATTGGGCGAGATTTATGTTTGCTAGATACTGCATGAATCTGTCTTTCTTGTGGCAACTCCAATCTAAAACTTTTTCTAATTGTACACTGAAGTCTAAAAACATCTCGTTTTTTCCAAGAAAACAGCCCGGTTAGCTCAGTCGGTAGAGCTTGAGACTCTTAATCTCAGGGTCGTGGGTTCGAGCCCCACATTGGGCGAGATTTTGTTTTCTAGATATTATTTGAATTGGTCTTTCTTGTGGCAATTCCACGCTAAAACTTTGAGTAATTGTAAAATCAAGTCTGAAAAGGTCTCGTAACTCAATGGAAAGAGGCAGGGTTAGCTCAGTCGGTAGAGCATGAGACTCTTAATCTCAGGGTCGTGGGTTCGAGCCCCACATTGGGCGAGGTTTATGTTTGCTAGATACTGCATGAATCTGTCTTTCTTGTGGCAATTCCACTCTAAAATTTGTACTAATTGAACACTGAAATCTGAAAACGTTGCTTATTTTCCAAGAAAGTGGCCTGGTTAGCTCAGTCGGTAGAGCATGAGACTCTTAATCTCAGGGTCATGAGTTCGAGACCCACATTGGGCGAGATTTAGGTTAGCTAGATACTGTATGAATCTTTCTTTGTTGTGGTAACTCCAATCTAAAACTTTTACTAATTTTACACTGAAGTCTGAAAACGTCTGCTATTGTCGAAGAAAGCGGCCCGGTTAGCTCAGTCGGTAGAGCATGAGACTTTTAATCTCAGGGTCATGGGTTCGAGCCCCATGCTGGGCGAGATTGTTTTTTTTTAGATACTGCTTGAAACGGTCTTTCTTGTGGCAATTCCACTATAAAACTTTGAGTAATTGTAAAATCAATTCTGAAAACGTCTCGTAACTCGCATGGAAGAGGCCCGGTTAATTTAGTCGGTAGAGCATGAGACTCTTAATCTCAGGGTCGTGGGTTCGAGTCCCACATTGGGCGAGATTTGGTTTTCTAGATACTGCTTGAAACGGTCTTTCTTGTGGCAATTCTACTCTAAAACTTTGAGTAATTGTAAAATCAAGTCTGAAAACGACTCGTAACACAAATGAAAGAGGCCCGGTTAGCTCAGTCGGTAGAGCATGAGACTCTTAATCTCAGGGTCGTGGGTTCGAGCCCCACATTGGGCGAGATTGTTTTTTTTAGATACTGCTTGAAACGGTCTTTCTTTCGGCTATTCTACTCTAAAACTTTGAGTAATTGTAAAATCAAGTCTGAAAACGTCTCGTAACTCACACGAAAGAGGCCTGGTTAGCCCATTCGGTAGAGCATGAGACTCTTAATCTCAGGGTCGTGGGTTCGAGCCCCATGCTGGGCGAGATTGTTTTTTTTTAGATACTGCTTGAAACGGTCTTTCTTGTGGCAATTCCACTCTAAAACTTAGAGTAATTGTAAAATCAATTCTGAAAACGTCTCGTAACTCGCATGGAAGAGGCCCGGTTAATTTAGTCGGTAGAGCATGAGACTCTTAATCTCAGGGTCGTTGGTTTGAGTCCCACATTGGGCGAGATTTGGTTTTCTAGATACTGCTTGAAACGGTCTTTCTTGTGGCAATTCTACTCTAAAACTTTGAGTAATTGTAAAATGAAGTCTGAAAACGTCTCGTAACTTTCTTGAAGGAGGCCTGGTTAGCTCAGTCGGTAGAGTATGAGACTCTTAATCTCAGGGTCGTGGGTTTGAGCCCCACATTGGTTGAGTTTTAGGTTTGCTATATACTGCATGAATCTGTCTTTCTTGTGGCAATTCCACTCTAAAATGTTTACTAATTGTACACTGAAATCTGAAAACATTGCTTATTTTCCATGAAAGAGGCCCGGTTAGCTCAGTCGGTAGAGCATGAGACTCTTAATCTCAGGGTCGTGGGTTTGAGCCCCACATTGGGCGAAATTTAGGTTTTCTAAATATTGCTTGAAACTCTCTTTCTCGTGGCAAACTCCACGCTGAAACTTTTACTAATTGTACACTGAAGTCTGAAAACATCTCGTATGTTCCATGAAAGCGGCCCGCTTAGCTTAGTCGGTAGAGCATGAGACTCTTAATTTCCGGTTTCGTGGGATTGAGCCCCACATTGAGCGAAATTTAGGTTTTCTAAATACTGCTTGAAACTCTCTTTCTCGTGGCAAACTCCATGCTGAACCTTTTTTTAATTGTACACTGAAGTCTGAAAACATCTCGTATTTTCCATGAAAGCGGCCCGGTTAGCTCAGTCGGTAGAGCATGAGACTCTTAATCTTATTGTCGTGGGTTTCGAGTCCCACATTGGGCGAGATTTAGGTTTTCTCGATACTGCTTGAAGCTGTATTTCTTGTGGCAACTCCACCTTGAAAGTCTTGGCTGATTGTACACTCAAGTCTGAAAACAGTACTTAAACACACACTACAACCAACCTTGGATAAGTGCAGGTGTGTGGTTGACTAAACTGCACAACCATAAGAAATATTCTGAAGCACAGAACACCTAACCAAATATGACTAAAATGTAAGTATTTTCTGCCATGACAGTCCTTGAACCCGGTAATAACTTCTGTCAACCGAGAAATATTGTTGGCTGCAGATTTTCTGAAACATCTTTAAGGAGTATCTGTACACCCCAGACTAAAAACAATACCATCATAATTACAAATCCACACTTGCAATGCACGTGAATGACTGAACCCAAGCACTCTTTCTGATGCCTGAAGAATTAGCGTATAGGTTGTACAGGTTAAAAAATAATTTCTCCACAGTAGTGATAAGTCGGTCGCGAACGATAGCCGATTGGTGCCGGCTCTTTGAAGTGAACGACGGGATCTGTTTCGCGAACGAGAAAGCAGACTCCTGTTTGAAAGCTATTTTTCTTTTTTTAATTGTATTTTAAATCCGCATTGGTCATCTTTTGTGGCTGTATCAGTGTCTGTGTGACTGTGACGGTTCAGTTCAGTTTCAGCTTATTTGGAACATGCATACGATACAATGTAATGCATCACATATTTCCAGTAGTTTCATTACAGCACGTCCGAAAAGGAGTAGGAAGAAGCTGAGCTTACTTAATCCTACCCCTTTTCATACCATAGCAATTTTATCCTATTTCCTTGTTCTCTGTGACATGACAGTGAACAAATAAATAATAAATAAATAATATACCATAGTAAGTAAACAAATATTAAATACTTAAATGATATTTATCTCAAAACAAAGAAAAAGGGTTCAAGATGTTCATCATAATTACTGTTCTGTGTCGTTTATTTGATTTTGTGTTTTGTTTTTCAATTTACATGGTTGCACATTTGAAGTTGTATTTTGTTGAGTGAATTTGGTGTTTTTTTCACAAATTAAAATGTATTTATGTAAATGTCAAGTTATGTTATGTTTATCAATGAATCCATATAAATACTATACATAGGTTATATTTAATGTGTTTTACATAAGTTATTTTTTTACACAAAATTTGGTAATAAATGAATTTAAGTAACAAAAAATGTGAGGAGCCACTTGGGAGCTGAGCCAAAAGAGTTCCCATTACTCCCAATAGTGGTGTCTACAGTCTCCAGCTAACTTAATGCATATGTTTTGGCTTTGCGCAGCCCTGTGCATATAGTGGAATTAAACTTTTAATACTTTGTCTTTGGTAATTGGCCAAAGGTTACTATTTGGGGTAGCCCCTCTGTCATCTTCTCTGAGCAAATCCAAAAAGATCTTGGTAGCATGTAATACTTTTGTTGGCAAGAAGACTAATTGTGCTCATTTGGAAGGCAACAGCGCCTCGTTGCCACACCCGCTGGGTTAGAGATACTCTTTATTTCCCTAAATTGGAGAAAATTAGGCTGACATTGAACGGTTGTTCTGTGAAGTTTCAGAAAGTAGAGGGTGGTTTCCTAAAATATGCAAAAGAGGCTGATCTCAAAGTCAACCCTGATTGAAAAGTCATTGAAAGGTAGATCATTGATGAGCCTTTTGTCTGATTTTGTGCATCGCCGTACTGTGTTGGGGATATTCCTGAGTGCAGTTGTCTGTGGATTCATGTCAATATGTGCCTGTACTTTTTTGACTGATGAATGTTTATTTTATATATCAATCAATCAATCAAAGTATATTTATATAGCCCTTAATCACAAGTGTCTCAAAGGGCTGCACAAGCCACAACGGTTATATCATTTTTGTGGGTTACTTGTTTTGGGGTGAAAAAAACAAGTTTTGACATGTGTTTAATTGTATTTCTGGAGTGTATATAGCAAAAATACAATAAAGAAATGTCTAAAGAAAACAATGATTAGATTTAATAAACATCCCCACAAAGAAGTAGAGCATTGTTGTTTGTGATGTACTGTAAAGAAGGCTGAGATGATAACAACAAAGTGAGTGACAGGTCTGTGCCCCATGTTCACCTTCTCTGTCATGTCACATTCCCACAGCCAGCAGAGCCCAGAGATCTTGTCACACGGACACAAACAGGAGTTGTCACACTTGTCACATGGACACAAACAGGAGTTGTCACATGGACACAAACAGGAGTTGTCACATGGACACAAACAGGAGTTGTCACATGGACACAAACAGGAGTTGTCACATGGACACAAACAGGAGTTGTCACATTGACACAAACAGGAGTTGTCACATGGACACAAACAGGAGTTGTCACATGGACACAAACAGGAGTTGTCACATTGACACAAACAGGAGTTGTCACATGGACACAAACAGGAGTTGTCACATGGACACAAACAGGAGTTGTCACATGGACACAAACAGGAGTTGTCACATGGACACAAACAGGAGTTGTCACATGGACACAAACAGGAGTTGTCACATGGACACAAACAGGAGTTGTCACATGGACACAAACAGGAGTTGTCACACGGACACAAACAGGAGTTGTCACATGGACACAAACAGGAGTTGTCACATTGACACAAACAGGAGTTGTCACATGGACACAAACAGGTTATTTAGTTTTGCAGCCAAAGTGGTGAGTTTTCAGTTTTGTCTTACAGTTTTTCCTTTTCCTCAATTTTTTGAGTGACATTTTTTGTTAACAATTTTGCTAGATAAGAGACAGTGAAGAAGTTTTATAGCCATTGTTTCTCCCTCCTTTTGGAGGGTTTTTTCTTAATGATAAATGTCAGAGATTATATCCTGCGCCAAGTATAGTTCGCTCTTGTTTTGTCTTTCCTCCTTTCAAAGTGACTTTCGGTTGTTCCTTTTTGTGGAACCCTTTCTTTTTCGCCGACTAGTCAGGTTATAGCATATGTTGAATTGTCCTGACTCTGGAGGTGAAAAGAAACTTTCAAAATAAAAGCCTGCCGGATTATTCCCTACTCTGCATCTGAGTCCTATATTTGACCAAGCCTGACATATATATATATATGTATTTATATTAGTGTTGTCCTGATAACAATATGTTGGTCCCGGTACTTTTCAGAGGCAGTATAGTCCCAAATATATGCTTTCAGAACAGCCTTCTTCTGTTTTGAGCAGCGTCAAGGCCATTCAAGGGAGTCAAATAGTAGATTAGGATTGTTGTTTTTCCGCGAGCAGACATTACAATGGCTTGTCTGTTGTAGTTGTCCATGTTGGCCCTCATATCCAATCTTCTCAATTCAACAAGCTTCTCCATGATGTGATCCATCTTGCCATTCATTTCAGAAATGGCCACAGTCTGTGATCCCACAACTCGCCCCCAAGCCTTCCATTGCCACGAACAGCCTTTGGACTCCTTGAGTGGCTGCCATCGTCTTCCCAACTTGACTACACACCAGAGCAATGCCCAGCCTAATCAGCACATGCCCCGCCATCATGCTTCCAAATAGGTAGATGTCTTCCACGTCCTCGACGGCAAGGACCGAGAGGCACATGATTCTCCATTTGTCCCAGGAATCTCTCTTGTACCCCGCAGCAAAGGTTCCGTCAGGGCAGCCAGGCTCCCCAGAACCTCTTTTCCTCGTCCAAAAGATTTTGTTAATTGAGTCGAGAGTCCAGCTAATCAATTCCATGTCTGATGTTTAGATTTGGAGGACAACGCAGAGAAAGAGGCTTAAAAAAAGTGTAGACAAGACCTATGTGTATATATATATGAATGAATGATCTTTATCGTCATTGTGCATGTACAGCTACAGGTCCAACGAAATTTAGGTTGCTTCCCTAAGGTGCTTTGCATTTTTAAAAAAAAGAAGAAACCACACAATATACAAAAACAACACAATATACACAATATGCAATATAATATATAATACATGCATTGACTGCAGCGCATGGTATGTGCTGCGGAGAAGGTGAATGGCTGCAAGCTCCCATCCCTCCAGGACTTGTTCTCCTCCAGGACCAGGAGGCGTGTGGGTGGGATCACAGCTGACTCTTCTCACCCTGGACACACACTATTCTCCCCTCCCCCCTCAGGCAGGAGACTACGCTCCATCCAGACCCACACCTCCCGCCACCTCAACACTTTATTCCCCTCGGCCATCAGGCACATGAACAAGAACTCCTAACAGCAGCTCCTTGAATTCCTTCTAAGTCTATCTGATAGCTCAGTCACAGCTCTTTTTATACCAAATATGTGTTATATGTGTTTTATGTTGCACGTTTGCACCAAGAAAAATTCCTAGTTTGTGAACCCGTTCTCAAACAATGGCAATAAAACTATTCTGATTCTGATTCTGATATGGCCTAAGACCACTCTAAGAGGCAATGTAAAAAAGAACGAGACAGTAAAAAGTATAAAGTGACTAGTGAAGTGACTAGAGAGGAGTAATGCTGGTTCCCAGAGTGCTGAGGGGGTGGGAGTCAGCATTTCTTACCTCCTATGCTGTGCAGGCATTTTATTTTGGATTAAATATGTCAATAAATATGATAAATATTGTCCAGTTGGCCTTCGCTGATTGCACAGTCCCGGATCGTGATTGACCGGTGGCTTCCTCATGTTGCACGTGAGGGAGTTTTTATATATATGTATGTATGTATATACATATATATGAATGAATATATATATATATATATATATATATATATATATATATATATATATATATATATATATATATATATATATATATATATATATATATATATATATATATATATATATATATATACACTACCGTTCAAAAGTTTGGGGTCACATTAAAATGTCCTTATTTTTCAATGAAGATAACTTTAAACTAGTCTTAACTTGAAAGAAGTACACTCTATACATTGCTAATGTGGTAAATGACTATTCTAGCTGCAAATGTCTGCTTTTTGGTGCAATATCTACATAGGTGTATAGAGGCCCATTTCCAGCAACTATCACTCCAGTGTTCTAATGGTACAATGTGTTTGCTCATTGGCTCAGAAGGCTAATTGATGATTAGAAAACCCTTGTGCAATCATGTTCACACATCTGAAAACACTTTAGCTCGTTACAGAAGCTACAAAACTGACCTTCCTGCGAGCAGATTGACTTTCTGGAGCATCACATTTGTGGGGTCAATTAAACGCTCAAAATGGCCAGAAAAAGAGAACTTTCATCTGAAACTCCACAGTCTATTCTTGTTCTTAGAAATGAAGGCTATTCCACTAAATTGTTTGGGTGACCCCAAACTTTTGAACGGTAGTGTGTATATAATATATATATATATATATATATATATATATATATATATATATATATATATATATATATATATATATATATATATATATATATATATATATATATATATATATATATATATATATATATATATATACTGTATATATATATATATATATATATATATATATATATATATATATATATATATATATATATATATATATATATATATATATATATATATATATATATATATATATATATATATATATATATATACAGGTGCTGGTTCCATCCCAGCATTCTTCAGTGCCGTTGTGTCCTTATTTGGGTAATAGAGTGTACCCACCTTGCTTCCAGTGTGAATCAGTAGCACGTTTATGGCAAACCCAAAGTCAATTAGCATCGAGCTAACGCATTTTGAAAAGTGTACTTCTGAGCGCCTTCTTCTTGCTTCGTGGTCATTGAAAATGGCAACATTCCCACTGAGTCAGCTCTGGGTGCTGCTGGGGTTCTTGTTTCCCCGCCAAGTGTTTGAGCCATCGCAACCGGATGTGACATGACGGCAAGAAAGGATTGGAGGAATGGCAATGTTTTCATTTGACATGAATTGATACCAAACTACAGAATTCGGTACCCATCTCTGGTCATCATTTTATTGAAGTATTTCAATGATTGTTCTCTTTGAATATTTTGTCAAAATAAAAAGGCACGGTCTTGAGACAACATTTGTATGTACAGTTGGTATGTAAGTAGCGCTTCATTTGGGTCAGTACTGTTTGTTTGTAACTCAATGTAGTAATAGTATGCAGCCTTTTGTTAGATTCCCCCTTCACCCAGCCACTGAACATGTGCACCAATGATGGAGAAAAGACAAGATTGCATGATGTAAAAATGTCAAACAGCAGATGAATACTTTCAGCTCTTGCGATGCAACGGAGAAAATGCCGTCATTAGAGTGCTTAAGTGCTTGATGTTTGACACTTTTCCCTGCCAAGACTGGATGTTGGCCAGGCTTATATTTAGGAGCGGCATTTTTACTCTGGGGTTACTTTCTCTCTCCATCCCCTCCACGTCACCATTTGTCCTCTGTCACATGAATAATGCTGTCATCTGCCAGGAGATGAAAGTGCACAGCAGGTTGACGTCACCACTCCATTACCACAGATCTTCATCATCACACACATCTTCATCACAAGCAGTACATCCTCCATAGCGTTAAAGTGTGGCTCATCAAGTACCACTGAAGCAAGGAGAAATGTCTCTGCACGATAATCTAAAGCCTTTACATTTGCACACAAAGAGGCTTGTTGGCATCTCTTTGAAAAGATGAGTGACTTCCAAAATGACCATATTAGGAGATGTGCCTTGATGAGAGGAAGTAAGATGTGTCTGCTCACATGGAAACTGAGATCTTAAGTCAGGAGTCAGGATTAGCAGCAAATGTCCACAGGAATTCATTTTGGGAGAAGCTGGAATAAAAATGTTTCCAAAAGACACGCTAATATATACGAATACAATGCTCCAACACGGCCAAAACAACACATAGCAAACCATGTTGGGGTCTCAGATGACATCGGGCAAGAGGTGTGGTGTATGTATATATATATACATACATATATATATATATATATATATATATATATATATATATATATATATATATATATATATATATATATATATATATATATATATATATGTATATATATATATATATATATATATATATATATATATATATATATATATATATGTATATATATATATATATATATATATATATATATACATATATATATATATATATATATACATATATATATATATATATATATATATATATATGTATGTATATATATATATATATATATATATATATATATATATATATATATATATATATATATATATATATATATATATATATATATATATATATATATATATATATATATACATATATATATAGAGGATAGAGGGAAAGATGAATGCAGCAATGTGCAGAGACATCGTGGATGAAAAGCATGTAACTGAGAGACAAGTCAGGATAGAGGGAAAGATGAATGCAGCAATGTGCAGAGACATCCTGAATAAAAAGCATGTAATTGAGAGGTGCTGCAAAGAGGAATTGGCCAACATGCCAAAGATAAAAGTGCCAAGCTTGTGGTGTCGTATTGAAAACAACTTGAGGCTGTAATTGCTGCTGAAGGAGCATCAACAAAGTATTGAGCAGAGGTTGTGAATACTTATGTACATGTGATTGCTTTTATTTTCAATCAATTGGCAACATTTCAAATTGAACTTTTCCTCATTGTCATCACGGGGTATTGTGTGTACAACTGCAATGTTGTATTCCATTCTGGAATAAGGCTGCAACATAACAACATGTGGACAAAGTGAAACACTGTAAATGTTGTATTCCATTCTGGAATAAGGCTGCAACATAACAACATGTGGACAAAGTGAAACACTGTAAATGTTGTATTCCATTCTGGAATAAAGCTGCAACATAACAACATGTGGACAAAGTGAAACGCTGTAAATGTTGTATTCTATTCTGGAATAAGGCTGCAAGATAACAACATGTGGACAAAGTGAAACGCTGTAAATGTTGTATTCTATTCTGGAATAAAGCTGCAACATAACAACATGTGGACAAAGTGAAACGCTGTAAATGTTGTATTCTATTCTGGAATAAGGCTGCAACATAACAACATGTGGACAAAGTGAAACACTGTAAATGTTGTATTCTATTCTGGAATAAGGCTGCAACATAACAACATGCGGACAAAGTGAAACACTGTAAATGTTGTATTCCATTCTGGAATAAGGCTGCAACATAACAACATGTGGACAAAGTGAAACGCTGTAAATGTTGTATTCTATTCTGAAATAAGGCTGCAACATAACAACATGTGGACAAAGTGAAACACTGTAAATGTTGTATTCCATTCTGGAATAAGGCTGCAACATAACAACATGTGGACAAAGTGAAACACTGTAAATGTTGTATTCCATTCTGGAATAAGGCTGCAACATAACAACATGTGGAAAAAGTGAAACACTGTAAATGTTGTATTCTATTCTGGAATAAAGCTGCAACATAACAACATGTGGACAAAGTGAAACACTGTAAATGTTGTATTCCATTCTGGAATAAGGCTGCAACATAACAACATGTGGACAAAGTGAAACACTGTAAATGTTGTATTCCATTCTGGAATAAAGCTGCAACATAACAACATGTGGACAAAGTGAAACACTGTAAATGTTGTATTCCATTCTGGAATAAGGCTGCAACATAACAACATGTGGACAAAGTGAAACACTGTAAATGTTGTATTCCATTCTGGAATAAGGCTGCAACATAACAACATGTGGAAAAAGTGAAACACTGTAAATGTTGTATTCTATTCTGGAATAAAGCTGCAACATAACAACATGTGGACAAAGTGAAACGCTGTAAATGTTGTATTCTATTCTGGAATAAGGCTGCAAGATAACAACATGTGGACAAAGTGAAACGCTGTAAATGTTGTATTCTATTCTGGAATAAAGCTGCAACATAACAACATGTGGACAAAGTGAAACGCTGTAAATGTTGTATTCTATTCTGGAATAAGGCTGCAACATAACAACATGTGGACAAAGTGAAACACTGTAAATGTTGTATTCCATTCTGGAATAAGGCTGCAACATAACAACATGCGGACAAAGTGAAACACTGTAAATGTTGTATTCCATTCTGGAATAAGGCTGCAACATAACAACATGTGGACAAAGTGAAACGCTGTAAATGTTGTATTCTATTCTGAAATAAGGCTGCAACATAACAACATGTGGACAAAGTGAAACACTGTAAATGTTGTATTCCATTCTGGAATAAAGCTGCAACATAACAACATGTGGACAAAGTGAAACACTGTAAATGTTGTATTCCATTCTGGAATAAGGCTGCAACATAACAACATGTGGACAAAGTGAAACACTGTAAATGTTGTATTCTATTCTGGAATAAGGCTGCAACATAACAACATGTGGAAAAAGTGAAACACTGTAAATGTTGTATTCTATTCTGGAATAAAGCTGCAACATAACAACATGTGGACAAAGTGAAACACTGTAAATGTTGTATTCCATTCTGGAATAAGGCTGCAACATAACAACATGTGGACAAAGTGAAACACTGTAAATGTTGTATTCCATTCTGGAATAAGGCTGCAACATAACAACATGTGGACAAAGTGAAACACTGTAAAAGTTGTATTCCATTCTGGAATAAGGCTGCAACATAACAACATGTGGACAAAGTGAAACACTGTAAATGTTGTATTCCATTCTGGAATAAGGCTGCAACATAACAACATGTGGACAAAGTGAAACACTGTAAATGTTGTATTCCATTCTGGAATAAGGCTGCAACATAACAACATGTGGACAAAGTGAAACACTGTAAATGTTGTATTCCATTCTGGAATAAAGCTGCAACATAACAACATGTGGACAAAGTGAAACACTGTAAATGTTGTATTCCATTCTGGAATAAGGCTGCAACATAACAACATGTGGACAAAGTGAAACGCTGTAAATGTTGTATTCTATTCTGGAATAAAGCTGCAACATAACAACATGTGGACAAAGTGAAACACTGTAAATGTTGTATTCCATTCTGGAATAAAGCTGCAACATAACAACATGTGGACAAAGTGAAACACTGTAAATGTTGTATTCCATTCTGGAATAAGGCTGCAACATAACAACATGCGGACAAAGTGAAACACTGTAAATGTTGTATTCCATTCTGGAATAAGGCTGCAACATAACAACATGTGGACAAAGTGAAACACTGTAAATGTTGTATTCTATTCTGGAATAAGGCTGCAACATAACAACATGTGGAAAAAGTGAAACACTGTAAATGTTGTATTCTATTCTGGAATAAAGCTGCAACATAACAACATGTGGACAAAGTGAAACACTGTAAATGTTGTATTCCATTCTGGAATAAGGCTGCAACATAACAACATGTGGACAAAGTGAAACACTGTAAATGTTGTATTCCATTCTGGAATAAGGCTGCAACATAACAACATGTGGACAAAGTGAAACACTGTAAATGTTGTATTCCATTCTGGAATAAGGCTGCAACATAACAACATGTGGACAAAGTGAAACACTGTAAATGTTGTATTCCATTCTGGAATAAGGCTGCAACATAACAACATGTGGACAAAGTGAAACACTGTAAATGTTGTATTCCATTCTGGAATAAGGCTGCAACATAACAACATGTGGACAAAGTGAAACACTGTAAATGTTGTATTCCATTCTGGAATAAAGCTGCAACATAACAACATGTGGACAAAGTGAAACACTGTAAATGTTGTATTCCATTCTGGAATAAGGCTGCAACATAACAACATGTGGACAAAGTGAAACGCTGTAAATGTTGTATTCTATTCTGGAATAAAGCTGCAACATAACAACATGTGGACAAAGTGAAACACTGTAAATGTTGTATTCCATTCTGGAATAAAGCTGCAACATAACAACATGTGGACAAAGTGAAACACTGTAAATGTTGTATTCCATTCTGGAATAAGGCTGCAACATAACAACATGCGGACAAAGTGAAACACTGTAAATGTTGTATTCCATTCTGGAATAAGGCTGCAACATAACAACATGTGGACAAAGTGAAACGCTGTAAATGTTGTATTCTATTCTGAAATAAGGCTGCAACATAACAACATGTGGACAAAGTGAAACACTGTAAATGTTGTATTCCATTCTGGAATAAGGCTGCAACATAACAACATGTGGACAAAGTGAAACACTGTAAATGTTGTATTCCATTCTGGAATAAGGCTGCAACATAACAACATGTGGACAAAGTGAAACACTGTAAATGTTGTATTCCATTCTGGAATAAGGCTGCAACATAACAACATGTGGAAAAAGTGAAACACTGTAAATGTTGTATTCTATTCTGGAATAAAGCTGCAACATAACAACATGTGGACAAAGTGAAACACTGTAAATGTTGTATTCCATTCTGGAATAAGGCTGCAACATAACAACATGTGGACAAAGTGAAACACTGTAAATGTTGTATTCCATTCTGGAATAAGGCTGCAACATAACAACATGTGGACAAAGTGAAACACTGTAAATGTTGTATTCCATTCTGGAATAAGGCTGCAACATAACAACATGTGGACAAAGTGAAACACTGTAAATGTTGTATTCTATTCTGGAATAAGGCTGCAACATAACAACATGTGGAAAAAGTGAAACACTGTAAATGTTGTATTCTATTCTGGAATAAAGCTGCAACATAACAACATGTGGACAAAGTGAAACACTGTAAATGTTGTATTCCATTCTGGAATAAGGCTGCAACATAACAACATGTGGACAAAGTGAAACACTGTAAATGTTGTATTCCATTCTGGAATAAGGCTGCAACATAACAACATGTGGACAAAGTGAAACACTGTAAATGTTGTATTCCATTCTGGAATAAGGCTGCAACATAACAACATGTGGACAAAGTGAAACACTGTAAATGTTGTATTCCATTCTGGAATAAGGCTGCAACATAACAACATGTGGACAAAGTGAAACACTGTAAATGTTGTATTCCATTCTGGAATAAGGCTGCAACATAACAACATGCGGACAAAGTGAAACACTGTAAATGTTGTATTCCATTCTGGAATAAAGCTGCAACATAACAACATGTGGACAAAGTGAAACACTGTAAATGTTGTATTCCATTCTGGAATAAGGCTGCAACATAACAACATGTGGACAAAGTGAAACGCTGTAAATGTTGTATTCTATTCTGGAATAAAGCTGCAACATAACAACATGTGGACAAAGTGAAACACTGTAAATGTTGTATTCCATTCTGGAATAAAGCTGCAACATAACAACATGTGGACAAAGTGAAACACTGTAAATGTTGTATTCCATTCTGGAATAAAGCTGCAACATAACAACATGTGGACAAAGTGAAACACTGTAAATGTTGTATTCCATTCTGGAATAAAGCTGCAACATAACAACATGTGGACAAAGTGAAACACTGTAAATGTTGTATTCCATTCTGGAATAAAGCTGCAACATAACAACATGTGGACAAAGTGAAACACTGTAAATGCTGAGGTTGCCATGACGATATCACACCTTGAACATTATGACAGAAAGAAGAGAAGCTAGCATGTCGTAGCACGTTCATCCTCAAAAGAATAAAGAAGTAAATAACAACAACTGACCCCTAAAGTGCGGGAGAGGAAGTACAACAAAATAAACCCGGGGGATTTTCACAACAAAATGCTTCATGTTTAATAATAGCTTGTTGGTGTTAAAAGCACAATAAATAGACACTTTCAAACAATACTTGATGACTTTATTCCACATACCAATTCCACAGCACATACTTGTTTGTTGGTGATGATGACGAACCTGATGGCCTTGGGCTGGACCTGGACTTGGACCTGGACCTGGACCTGGACCTGGGCCTGGACCTGGACCTGGACCTGGGCCTGGACCTGGGCCTGGACCTGGACCTGGGCCTGGGCCTGGACCTGGACCTGGACCTGGGCCTGGGCCTGGGCCTGGACCCGGGCCCGGGCCTGGGCCTGGACCTGGGCCTGGACCTGGGCCTGGGCCTGGGCCTGGGCCTGGGCCTGGACCTGGACCTGTTTGACTGACTGCAGTAAGAAACTTCCTGAAGTAAATACTGACAATTGGAAGCAAACAATAGTGATAAATGTATTGAATAGTGATAAATGTATTGAATAGTGATAAATGTATTGAATAGTGAGACATGTATTGAATAGTGATAAATGTATTGAATAGTGATACATGTATTGAATAGTGATACATGTATTGAATAGTGAGACAGGTATTGAATAGTGAGACATGTATTGAATAGTGATACATGTATTGAATAGTGATAAATGTATTGAATAGTGATACATGTATTGAATAGTGATACATGTATTGAATAGTGATACATGTATTGAATAGTGAGACAGGTATTGAATAGTGATAAATGTATTGAATAGTGATACATGTATTGAATAGTGAGACATGTATTGAATAGTGAGACATGTATTGAATAGTGATAAATGTATTGAATAGTGAGACATGTATTGAATAGTGAGACATGTATTGAATAGTGATAAATGTATTGAATAGTGATAAATGTATTGAATAGTGAGACATGTATTGAATAGTGATAAATGTATTGAATAGTGAGACATGTATTGAATAGTGAGACATGTATTGAATAGTGATAAATGTATTGAATAGTGATACATGTATTGAATAGTGAGACATGTATTGAATAGTGAGACATGTATTGAATAGTGATAAATGTATTGAATAGTGAGACATGTATTGAATAGTGATAAATGTATTGAATAGTGAGACATGTATTGAATAGTGATAAATGTATTGAATAGTGATACATGTATTGAATAGTGAGACATGTATTGAATAGTGATAAATGTATTGAATAGTGAGACATGTATTGAATAGTGAGACATGTATTGAATAGTGAGACATGTATTGAATAGTGAGACATGTATTGAATAGTGAGACATGTATTGAATAGTGAGACATGTATTGAATAGTGATAAATGTATTGAATAGTGAGACATGTATTGAATAGTGATACATGTATTGAATAGTGAGACATGTATTGAATAGTGAGACATGTATTGAATAGTGATAAATGTATTGAATAGTGATACATGTATTGAATAGTGAGACAGGTATTGAATAGTGATAAATGTATTGAATAGTGATACATGTATTGAATAGTGATAAATGTATTGAATAGTGATAAATGTATTGAATAGTGAGACAGGTATTGAATAGTGATACATGTATTGAATAGTGATACATGTATTGAATAGTGAGACATGTATTGAATAGTGATACATGTATTGAATAGTGATAAATGTATTGAATAGTGATAAATGTATTGAATAGTGAGACATGTATTGAATAGTGATAAATGTATTGAATAGTGATACATGTATTGAATAGTGATAAATGTATTGAATAGTGAGAAATGTATTGAATAGTGATAAATGTATTGAATAGTGATAAATGTATTGAATAGTGATACATGTATTGAATAGTGAGACAGGTATTGAATAGTGATACATGTATTGAATAGTGATACATGTATTGAATAGTGAGACATGTATTGAATAGTGATACATGTATTGAATAGTGATACATGTATTGAATAGTGATAAATGTATTGAATAGTGATAAATGTATTGAATAGTGAGACATGTATTGAATAGTGATACATGTATTGAATAGTGAGACATGTATTGAATAGTGAGACATGTATTGAATAGTGATACATGTATTGAATAGTGAGACATGTATTGAATAGTGATAAATGTATTGAATAGTGAGACATGTATTGAATAGTGATAAATGTATTGAATAGTGAGACATGTATTGAATAGTGATAAATGTATTGAATAGTGATAAATGTATTGAATAGTGAGACATGTATTGAATAGTGATAAATGTATTGAATAGTGATAAATGTATTGAATAGTGAGACATGTATTGAATAGTGATAAATGTATTGAATAGTGAGACATGTATTGAATAGTGATAAATGTATTGAATAGTGAGACATGTATTGAATAGTGAGACATGTATTGAATAGTGAGACATGTATTGAATAGTGATAAATGTATTGAATAGTGAGACATGTATTGAATAGTGATAAATGTATTGAATAGTGAGACATGTATTGAATAGTGATAAATGTATTGAATAGTGAGACATGTATTGAATAGTGAGACATGTATTGAATAGTGAGACATGTATTGAATAGTGATAAATGTATTGAATAGTGATACATGTATTGAATAGTGAGACATGTATTGAATAGTGATACATGTATTGAATAGTGAGACATGTATTGAATAGTGATAAATGTATTGAATAGTGAGACATGTATTGAATAGTGAGACATGTATTGAATAGTGATAAATGTATTGAATAGTGAGACATGTATTGAATAGTGATAAATGTATTGAATAGTGAGACATGTATTGAATAGTGAGACATGTATTGAATAGTGAGACATGTATTGAATAGTGATACATGTATTGAATAGTGAGACATGTATTGAATAGTGAGACATGTATTGAATAGTGAGACATGTATTGAATAGTGATACATGTATTGAATAGTGAGACATGTATTGAATAGTGATAAATGTATTGAATAGTGATAAATGTATTGAATAGTGATACATGTATTGAATAGTGATAAATGTATTGAATAGTGATAAATGTATTGAATAGTGATACATGTATTGAATAGTGAGACATGTATTGAATAGTGATAAATGTATTGAATAGTGATACATGTATTGAATAGTGAGACATGTATTGAATAGTGATACATGTATTGGTGTGCAGTGAGAGTTTCGAGTGATCCAAATAGTTGTGCTGCCATCTGTCCAAAGTGATAAGTCGTCCTAATGGCTCCTGTTAATGGCACCATTAAAGCAAGATGTCTCCCAGCCTTGCTCGTCTTATATTCTCTTCATCTCTACTTTTATGGCTCCTGTTACCAGGCGGGGAAGACATTTCTCTCACAAAAATAAAAGCTCAAATGTGTGACATGTTGTAATGGCCATAGGGCAGTAATGGCCATAGGGCAGTAATGGCCATAGGGCAGTGATAGCCATAGGTTAGTGATAGCCATAGGGCAGTGATAGCCATAGGTTAGTGATAGCCATAGGGCAGTGATAGCCATAGAGCAGTGATGGCCATAGGGCAGTGATGGCCATAGAGCAGTGATGGCCATAGGGCAGTGATAGCCATAGAGCAGTGATGGCCATAGGGCAGTGATAGCCATAGGTTAGTGATGGCCATAGGGCAGTGATAGCCATAGAGCAGTGATGGCCATAGGGCAGTGATAGCCATAGAGCAGTGATAGCCATAGGGCAGTGATAGCCATAGAGCAGTGATGGCCATAGGGCAGTGATAGCCATAGGTTAGTGATGGCCATAGGGCAGTGATGGCCATAGGGCAGTGATAGCCATAGGTTAGTGATGGCCATAGGTTAGTGATGGCCATAGAGCAGTGATGGCCATAGGGCAGTGATGGCCATAGGGCAGTGATAGCCATAGGTTAGTGATGGCCATAGGTTAGTGATAGCCATAGGTTAGTGATGGCCATAGGGCAGTGATGGCCATAGAGCAGTGATGGCCATAGAGCAGTGATGGCCATAGGGCAGTGATAGCCATAGGTTAGTGATGGCCATAGGGCAGTGATGGCCATAGAGCAGTGATGGCCATAGGGCAGTGATGGCCATAGAGCAGTGATGGCCATAGAGCAGTGATGGCCATAGAGCAGTGGGTGTCAAAGTTCCTTCACCAAGGACCACCTCAGCAAACATTTGGCCCAGCAAGTAGTCTACCAGCATAATGAGCAACATTCAAGTACAGTAATCATTCATAACAAGGCAGACATTAAGTATATTTCACATTTTAGCTTCTTTAACATTACACACAGTTTGAACCCTAACACTGTGTTTCAATATATACAAACATAAAACACTGTACTTAAATAGCACTAAATATATCCTGTGGTGTCCCTCAGGGATCAACACTGGGACCACAATTGTTCAATCACTAAATAAATGACATTTGCAAAGTTACAAAGGACTTAAAGTTAGTATTATTTGTAGATGATACAATACAAATATTCACAGAAAAAATTAATACATTCAAAATATGTTTTGTCAAAAACAGACGATTGTTGAATCTCAGTAAAACTCAAATAATGTTATTTGGTAACAATAGAAGAGAAAGTCCAACACAAATAAAAATAGTTGGAGTGACATTGAAAGGGTGAAATAAATCACATATTTGGTGTAATAATACATGATCAAATGGTGTAATAATACATGATCAAATGGTGTAATAATAGATGATCAAATGGTGTAATAATAGATGATCAAATGGTGTAATAATAGATTATCAAATGGTGTAATAATACATGATCAAATGGTGTAATAATAGATGATCAAATGGTGTAATAATAGATGATCAAATGGTGTAATAATAGATGATCAAATGGTGTAATAATACATGATCAAATGGTGTAATAATAGATGATCAAATGGTGTAATAATAGATTATCAAATGGTGTAATAATTGATGATAAAATTGTGTAATAATACATGATCAAATGGTGTAATAATACATGATCAAATGGTGTAATAATAGATGATCAAATGGTGTAATAATAGATGATCAAATGGTGTAATAATAGATGATCAAATGGTGTAATAATAGATTATCAAATGGTGTAATAATAGATGATCAAATGGTGTAATAATACATGATCAAATGGTGTAATAATAGATGATCAAATAGTGTAATAATACATGATCAAATGGTGTAATAATAGATGATCAAATGGTGTAATAATACATGATCAAATGGTGTAATAATAGATGATCAAATGGTGTAATAATACATGATCAAATGGTGTAATAATACCTGATTAAATGGTGTAATAATACCTGATTAAATGGTGTAATAATAGATGATCAAATGGTGTAATAATAGATGATCAAATAGTGTAATAATACATGATCAAATGGTGTAATAATACATGAGCAAATGGTGTAATAATACCTGATTAAATGGTGTAATAATACCTGATTAAATGGTGTAATAATAGATGATCAAATGGTGTAATAATAGATGATCAAATAGTGTAATAATACATGATCAAATGGTGTAATAATACATGATCAAATGGTGTAATAATAGATGATCAAATGGTGTAATAATACATGATCAAATGGTGTAATAATACCTGATTAAATGGTGTAATAATACATGATCAAATGGTGTAATAATACATGATCAAATGGTGTAATAATAGATGATCAAATGGTGTAATAATAGATGATCAAATGGTGTAATAATAGATGATCGAATGGTGTAATAATAGATGATCAAATGGTGTAATAATAGATGATCAAATGGTGTAATAATACATGATCAAATGGTGTAATAATAGATGATCAAATGGTGTAATAATAGATGATCAAATGGTGTAATAATACATGATCAAATTGTGTAATAATAGATGATCAAATGGTGTAATAATAGATGATCAAATGGTGTAATAATAGATTATCAAATGGTGTAATAATAGATGATAAAATTGTGTAATAATACATGATCAAATGGTGTAATAATACATGATCAAATGGTGTAATAATAGATGATCAAATGGTGTAATAATAGATGATCAAATGGTGTAATAATAGATGATCAAATGGTGTAATAATACATGATCAAATGGTGTAATAATAGATGATCAAATGGTGTAATAATAGATGATCGAATGGTGTAATAATAGATGATCAAATAGTGTAATAATACATGATCAAATGGTGTAATAATACATGATCAAATGGTGTAATAATAGATGATCAAATGGTGTAATAATAGATGATCAAATGGTGTAATAATAGATGATCAAATGGTGTAGTAATAGATGATCAAATGGTGTAATAATAGATGATCAAATGGTGTAATAATAGATTATCAAATGGTGTAATAATAGATGATCAAATGGTGTAATAATAGATGATCAAATGGTGTAATAATAGATGATCGAATGGTGTAATAATAGATGATCAAATGGTGTAATAATACATGATCAAATGGTGTAATAATACCTGATTAGATGGTGTAATAATACCTGATTAAATGGTGTAATAATACATGATCAAATGGTGTAATAATACATGATCAAATGGTGTAATAATAGATGATCAAATGGTGTAATAATAGATGATCAAATAGTGTAATAATACATGATCAAATGGTGTAATAATACATGATCAAATGGTGTAATAATAGATGATCAAATGGTGTAATAATAGATGATCAAATGGTGTAATAATAGATTATCAAATGGTGTAATAATAGATGATCAAATGGTGTAATAATAGATGATCAAATGGTGTAATAATAGATGATAAAATTGTGTAATAATACATGATCAAATGGTGTAATAATACATGATCAAATGGTGTAATAATAGATGATCAAATGGTGTAATAATAGATGATCAAATGGTGTAATAATAGATGATCAAATGGTGTAATAATAGATGATCGAATGGTGTAATAATAGATGATCAAATGGTGTAATAATAGATGATCAAATGGTGTAATAATACATGATCAAATGGTGTAATAATAGATGATCAAATGGTGTAATAATAGATGATCAAATGGTGTAATAATACATGATCAAATTGTGTAATAATAGATGATCAAATGGTGTAATAATAGATGATCAAATGGTGTAATAATAGATTATCAAATGGTGTAATAATAGATGATAAAATTGTGTAATAATACATGATCAAATGGTGTAATAATACATGATCAAATGGTGTAATAATAGATGATCAAATGGTGTAATAATAGATGATCAAATGGTGTAATAATAGATGATCAAATGGTGTAATAATACATGATCAAATGGTGTAATAATAGATGATTAGATGGTGTAATAATACCTGATTAAATGGTGTAATAATACATGATCAAATGGTGTAATAATAGATGATTAGATGGTGTAATAATACCTGATTAAATGGTGTAATAATAGATGATCAAATGGTGTAATAATACATGATCAAATGGTGTAATAATACATGATCAAATGGTGTAATAATAGATGATCAAATGGTGTAATAATAGATGATCAAATGGTGTAATAATAGATGATCGAATGGTGTAATAATAGATGATCAAATGGTGTAATAATAGATGATCAAATGGTGTAATAATACATGATCAAATGGTGTAATAATAGATGATCAAATGGTGTAATAATAGATGATCAAATGGTGTAATAATACATGATCAAATTGTGTAATAATAGATGATCAAATGGTGTAATAATAGATGATCAAATGGTGTAATAATAGATTATCAAATGGTGTAATAATAGATGATAAAATTGTGTAATAATACATGATCAAATGGTGTAATAATACATGATCAAATGGTGTAATAATAGATGATCAAATGGTGTAATAATAGATGATCAAATGGTGTAATAATAGATTATCAAATGGTGTAATAATAGATGATAAAATTGTGTAATAATACATGATCAAATGGTGTAATAATACATGATCAAATGGTGTAATAATAGATGATCAAATGGTGTAATAATAGATGATCAAATGGTGTAATAATAGATGATCAAATGGTGTAATAATACATGATCAAATGGTGTAATAATAGATGATTAGATGGTGTAATAATACCTGATTAAATGGTGTAATAATACATGATCAAATGGTGTAATAATAGATGATTAGATGGTGTAATAATACCTGATTAAATGGTGTAATAATAGATGATCAAATGGTGTAATAATACATGATCAAATGGTGTAATAATACATGATCAAATGGTGTAATAATAGATGATCAAATGGTGTAATAATAGATGATCAAATGGTGTAATAATAGATGATCGAATGGTGTAATAATAGATGATCAAATGGTGTAATAATAGATGATCAAATGGTGTAATAATACATGATCAAATGGTGTAATAATAGATGATCAAATGGTGTAATAATAGATGATCAAATGGTGTAATAATACATGATCAAATTGTGTAATAATAGATGATCAAATGGTGTAATAATAGATGATCAAATGGTGTAATAATAGATTATCAAATGGTGTAATAATAGATGATAAAATTGTGTAATAATACATGATCAAATGGTGTAATAATACATGATCAAATGGTGTAATAATAGATGATCAAATGGTGTAATAATAGATGATCAAATGGTGTAATAATAGATGATCAAATGGTGTAATAATACATGATCAAATGGTGTAATAATAGATGATTAGATGGTGTAATAATACCTGATTAAATGGTGTAATAATACATGATCAAATGGTGTAATAATACATGATCAAATGGTGTAATAATAGATGATCAAATGGTGTAATAATACATGATCAAATGGTGTAATAATAGATGATCAAATGGTGTAATAATAGATGATCAAATGGTGTAATAATAGATTATCAAATGGTGTAATAATAGATGATCAAATGGTGTAATAATAGATGGTCAAATGGTGTAATAATAGATGATAAAATTGTGTAATAATACATGATCAAATGGTGTAATAATACATGATCAAATGGTGTAATAATACATGATCAAATGGTGTAATAATAGATGATCAAATGGTGTAATAATACATGATCAAATGGTGTAATAATAGATGATCAAATGGTGTAATAATAGATGATCGAATGGTGTAATAATAGATGATCAAATGGTGTAATAATACATGATCAAATGGTGTAATAATACCTGATTAGATGGTGTAATAATACCTGATTAAATGGTGTAATAATACATGATCAAATGGTGTAATAATACATGATCAAATGGTGTAATAATAGATGATCAAATGGTGTAATAATAGATGATCAAATAGTGTAATAATACATGATCAAATGGTGTAATAATACATGATCAAATGGTGTAATAATAGATGATCAAATGGTGTAATAATAGATGATCAAATGGTGTAATAATAGATGATCAAATAGTGTAATAATACATGATCAAATGGTGTAATAATACATGATCAAATGGTGTAATAATAGATGATCAAATGGTGTAATAATAGATGATCAAATGGTGTAATAATAGATTATCAAATGGTGTAATAATAGATGATCAAATGGTGTAATAATAGATGATCAAATGGTGTAATAATAGATGATAAAATTGTGTAATAATACATGATCAAATGGTGTAATAATACATGATCAAATGGTGTAATAATAGATGATCAAATGGTGTAATAATAGATGATCGAATGGTGTAATAATAGATGATCAAATGGTGTAATAATACATGATCAAATGGTGTAATAATACCTGATTAGATGGTGTAATAATACCTGATTAAATGGTGTAATAATACATGATCAAATGGTGTAATAATACATGATCAAATGGTGTAATAATAGATGATCAAATGGTGTAATAATAGATGATCAAATAGTGTAATAATACATGATCAAATGGTGTAATAATACATGATCAAATGGTGTAATAATAGATGATCAAATGGTGTAATAATAGATTATCAAATGGTGTAATAATAGATGATCAAATGGTGTAATAATAGATGATCAAATGGTGTAATAATAGATGATCAAATGGTGTAATAATAGATGATCAAATGGTGTAATAATAGATTATCAAATGGTGTAATAATAGATGATCAAATGGTGTAATAATAGATGATCAAATGGTGTAATAATAGATGATCGAATGGTGTAATAATAGATGATCAAATGGTGTAATAATACATGATCAAATGGTGTAATAATACCTGATTAGATGGTGTAATAATACCTGATTAAATGGTGTAATAATACATGATCAAATGGTGTAATAATACATGATCAAATGGTGTAATAATAGATGATCAAATGGTGTAATAATAGATGATCAAATAGTGTAATAATACATGATCAAATGGTGTAATAATACATGATCAAATGGTGTAATAATAGATGATCAAATGGTGTAATAATAGATGATCAAATGGTGTAATAATAGATTATCAAATGGTGTAATAATAGATGATCAAATGGTGTAATAATAGATGATCAAATGGTGTAATAATAGATGATAAAATTGTGTAATAATACATGATCAAATGGTGTAATAATACATGATCAAATGGTGTAATAATAGATGATCAAATGGTGTAATAATAGATGATCAAATGGTGTAATAATAGATGATCAAATGGTGTAATAATAGATGATCAAATGGTGTAATAATAGATGATCAAATGGTGTAATAATAGATGATCGAATGGTGTAATAATACATGATCAAATGGTGTAATAATAGATGATCAAATGGTGTAATAATAGATGATCAAATGGTGTAATAATACATGATCAAATTGTGTAATAATAGATGATCAAATGGTGTAATAATAGATGATCAAATGGTGTAATAATAGATTATCAAATGGTGTAATAATAGATGATAAAATTGTGTAATAATACATGATCAAATGGTGTAATAATACATGATCAAATGGTGTAATAATAGATGATCAAATGGTGTAATAATAGATGATCAAATGGTGTAATAATACATGATCAAATGGTGTAATAATAGATGATTAGATGGTGTAATAATACCTGATTAAATGGTGTAATAATACATGATCAAATGGTGTAATAATACATGATCAAATGGTGTAATAATAGATGATCAAATGGTGTAATAATACATGATCAAATGGTGTAATAATAGATGATCAAATGGTGTAATAATAGATGATCAAATGGTGTAATAATAGATTATCAAATGGTGTAATAATAGATGATCAAATGGTGTAATAATAGATGATAAAATTGTGTAATAATACATGATCAAATGGTGTAATAATACATGATCAAATGGTGTAATAATAGATGATCAAATGGTGTAATAATAGATGATCAAATGGTGTAATAATACATGATCAAATGGTGTAATAATACATGATCAAATGGTGTAATAATAGATGATCAAATGGTGTAATAATACATGATCAAATGGTGTAATAATAGATGATCAAATGGTGTAATAATACATGATCAAATGGTGTAATAATAGATGATCAAATGGTGTAATAATACATGATCAAATGGTGTAATAATAGATGATCGAATGGTGTAATAGTAATAATGATGATCGAATGGTGTAATAATAGATGATCAAATGGTGTAATAATACATGATCAAATGGTGTAATAATACCTGATTAGATGGTGTAATAATACCTGATTAAATGGTGTAATAATACATGATCAAATGGTGTAATAATACATGATCAAATGGTGTAATAATAGATGATCAAATGGTGTAATAATAGATGATCAAATAGTGTAATAATACATGATCAAATGGTGTAATAATACATGATCAAATGGTGTAATAATAGATGATCAAATGGTGTAATAATAGATGATCAAATGGTGTAATAATAGATGATCAAATGGTGTAATAATAGATGATCAATGGTGTAATAATAGATGATCAAATAGTGTAATAATAGATGATAAAATGGTGTAATAATAGATGATCAAATGTGTAATAATACATGATCAAATGGTGTAATAATAGATGATTAGATGGTGTAATAATACCTGATTAAATGGTGTAATAATACATGATCAAATGGTGTAATAATACATGATCAAATGGTGTAATAATAGATGATCAAATGGTGTAATAATACATGATCAAATGGTGTAATAATACATGATCAAATGGTGTAATAATAGATGATCAAATGGTGTAATAATAGATGATCAAATGGTGTAATAATACATGATCAAATGGTGTAATAATACATGATCAAATGGTGTAATAATACATGATCAAATGGTGTAATAATAGATGATCAAATGGTGTAATAATAGATGATCAAATGGTGTAATAATAGATGATCAAATGGTGTAATAATACATGATCAAATGGTGTAATAATAGATGATCAAATGGTGTAATAATAGATTATCAAATGGTGTAATAATTGATGATAAAATTGTGTAATAATACATGATCAAATGGTGTAATAATACATGATCAAATGGTGTAATAATAGATGATCAAATGGTGTAATAATAGATGATCAAATGGTGTAATAATAGATGATCAAATGGTGTAATAATAGATTATCAAATGGTGTAATAATAGATGATCAATGGTGTAATAATACATGATCAAATGGTGTAATAATAGATGATCAAATAGTGTAATAATACATGATCAAATGGTGTAATAATAGATGATCAAATGGTGTAATAATACATGATCAAATGGTGTAATAATAGATGATCAAATGGTGTAATAATACATGATCAAATGGTGTAATAATACCTGATTAAATGGTGTAATAATACCTGATTAAATGGTGTAATAATAGATGATCAAATGGTGTAATAATAGATGATCAAATAGTGTAATAATACATGATCAAATGGTGTAATAATACATGAGCAAATGGTGTAATAATACCTGATTAAATGGTGTAATAATACCTGATTAAATGGTGTAATAATAGATGATCAAATGGTGTAATAATAGATGATCAAATAGTGTAATAATACATGATCAAATGGTGTAATAATACATGATCAAATGGTGTAATAATAGATGATCAAATGGTGTAATAATACATGATCAAATGGTGTAATAATACCTGATTAAATGGTGTAATAATACATGATCAAATGGTGTAATAATACATGATCAAATGGTGTAATAATAGATGATCAAATGGTGTAATAATAGATGATCAAATGGTGTAATAATAGATGATCGAATGTGTAATAATAGATGATCAAATGGTGTAATAATAGATGATCAAATGGTGTAATAATACATGATCAAATGGTGTAATAATAGATGATCAAATTGTGTAATAATACATGATCAAATGGTGTAATAATACATGATCAAATTGTGTAATAATAGATGATCAAATGGTGTAATAATAGATGATCAAATGGTGTAATAATAGATTATCAAATGGTGTAATAATAGATGATAAAATTGTGTAATAATACATGATCAAATGGTGTAATAATACATGATCAAATGGTGTAATAATAGATGATCAAATGGTGTAATAATAGATGATCAAATGGTGTAATAATAGATGATCAAATGGTGTAATAATACATGATCAAATGGTGTAATAATAGATGATCAAATGGTGTAATAATAGATGATCGAATGGTGTAATAATAGATGATCAAATAGTGTAATAATACATGATCAAATGGTGTAATAATACATGATCAAATGGTGTAATAATAGATGATCAAATGGTGTAATAATAGATGATCAAATGGTGTAATAATAGATGATCAAATGGTGTAGTAATAGATGATCAAATGGTGTAATAATAGATGATCAAATGGTGTAATAATAGATTATCAAATGGTGTAATAATAGATGATCAAATGGTGTAATAATAGATGATCAAATGGTGTAATAATAGATGATCGAATGGTGTAATAATAGATGATCAAATGGTGTAATAATACATGATCAAATGGTGTAATAATACCTGATTAGATGGTGTAATAATACCTGATTAAATGGTGTAATAATACATGATCAAATGGTGTAATAATACATGATCAAATGGTGTAATAATAGATGATCAAATGGTGTAATAATAGATGATCAAATAGTGTAATAATACATGATCAAATGGTGTAATAATACATGATCAAATGGTGTAATAATAGATGATCAAATGGTGTAATAATAGATGATCAAATGGTGTAATAATAGATTATCAAATGGTGTAATAATAGATGATCAAATGGTGTAATAATAGATGATCAAATGGTGTAATAATACATGATCAAATGGTGTAATAATACATGATCAAATGGTGTAATAATAGATGATCAAATGGTGTAATAATAGATGATCAAATGGTGTAATAATACATGATCAAATGGTGTAATAATAGATGATCGAATGGTGTAATAATAGATGATCAAATGGTGTAATAATAGATGATCAAATGGTGTAATAATACATGATCAAATGGTGTAATAATAGATGATCAAATGGTGTAATAATAGATGATCAAATGGTGTAATAATACATGATCAAATTGTGTAATAATAGATGATCAAATGGTGTAATAATAGATGATCAAATGGTGTAATAATAGATTATCAAATGGTGTAATAATAGATGATAAAATTGTGTAATAATACATGATCAAATGGTGTAATAATACATGATCAAATGGTGTAATAATAGATGATCAAATGGTGTAATAATAGATGATCAAATGGTGTAATAATAGATGATCAAATGGTGTAATAATACATGATCAAATGGTGTAATAATAGATGATTAGATGGTGTAATAATACCTGATTAAATGGTGTAATAATACATGATCAAATGGTGTAATAATAGATGATTAGATGGTGTAATAATACCTGATTAAATGGTGTAATAATAGATGATCAAATGGTGTAATAATACATGATCAAATGGTGTAATAATACATGATCAAATGGTGTAATAATAGATGATCAAATGGTGTAATAATAGATGATCAAATGGTGTAAATAATAGATGATCGAATGGTGTAATAATAGATGATCAAATGGTGTAATAATAGATGATCAAATGGTGTAATAATACATGATCAAATGGTGTAATAATAGATGATCAAATGGTGTAATAATAGATGATCAAATGGTGTAATAATACATGATCAAATTGTGTAATAATAGATGATCAAATGGTGTAATAATAGATGATCAAATGGTGTAATAATAGATTATCAAATGGTGTAATAATAGATGATAAATTGTGTATAATACATGATCAAATGGTGTAATAATACATGATCAAATGGTGTAATAATAGATGATCAAATGGTGTAATAATAGATGATCAAATGGTGTAATAATAGATGATCAAATGGTGTAATAATACATGATCAAATGGTGTAATAATAGATGATTAGATGGTGTAATAATACTGATTAAATGGTGTAATAATACATGATCAAATGGTGTAATAATACATGATCAAATGGTGTAATAATAGATGATCAAATGGTGTAATAATACATGATCAAATGGTGTAATAATAGATGATCAAATGGTGTAATAATAGATGATCAAATGGTGTAATAATAGATTATCAAATGGTGTAATAATAGATGATCAAATGGTGTAATAATAGATGATCAAATGGTGTAATAATAGATGATAAAATTGTGTAATAATACATGATCAAATGGTGTAATAATACATGATCAAATGGTGTAATAATACATGATCAAATGGTGTAATAATAGATGATCAAATGGTGTAATAATACATGATCAAATGGTGTAATAATAGATGATCGAATGGTGTAATAATAGATGATCAGAATGGTGTAATAATAGATGATCAAATGGTGTAATAATACATGATCAAATGGTGTAATAATACATGATTAGATGGTGTAATAATACCTGATTAAATGGTGTAATAATACATGATCAAATGGTGTAATAATACATGATCAAATGGTGTAATAATAGATGATCAAATGGTGTAATAATAGATGATCAAATAGTGTAATAATACATGATCAAATGGTGTAATAATACATGATCAAATGGTGTAATAATAGATGATCAAATGGTGTAATAATAGATGATCAAATGGTGTAATAATAGATGATCAAATAGTGTAATAATACATGATCAAATGGTGTAATAATACATGATCAAATGGTGTAATAATAGATGATCAAATGTGTAATAATAGATGATCAAATGGTGTAATAATAGATTATCAAATGGTGTAATAATAGATGATCAAATGGTGTAATAATAGATGATCAAATGGTGTAATAATAGATGATAAAATTGTGTAATAATACATGATCAAATGGTGTAATAATACATGATCAAATGGTGTAATAATAGATGATCAAATGGTGTAATAATAGATGATCGAATGGTGTAATAATAGATGATCAAATGGTGTAATAATACATGATCAAATGGTGTAATAATACCTGATTAGATGGTGTAAAATACCTGATTAAATGGTGTAATAATACATGATCAAATGGTGTAATAATACATGATCAAATGGTGTAATAATAGATGATCAAATGGTGTAATAATAGATGATCAAATAGTGTAATAATACATGATCAAATGGTGTAATAATACATGATCAAATGGTGTAATAATAGATGATCAAATGGTGTAATAATAGATTATCAAATGGTGTAATAATAGATGATCAAATGGTGTAATAATAGATGATCAAATGGTGTAATAATAGATGATCAAATGGTGTAATAATAGATGATCAAATGGTGTAATAATAGATTATCAAATGTGTAATAATAGATGATCAAATGGTGTAATAATAGATGATCAAATGGTGTAATAATAGATGATCGAATGGTGTAATAATAGATGATCAAATGGTGTAATAATACATGATCAAATGGTGTAATAATACCTGATTAGATGTGTAATAATACCTGATTAAATGGTGTAATAATACATGATCAAATGGTGTAATAATACATGATCAAATGTGTAATAATACATGATCAAATGGTGTAATAATAGATGATCAAATGGTGTAATAATAGATGATCAAATGGTGTAATAATAGATGATCAAATGGTGTAATAATAGATGATCAAATGGTGTAATAATAGATGATCAAATGGTGTAATAATAGATGATAAAATTGTGTAATAATACATGATCAAATGGTGTAATAATACATGATCAAATGGTGTAATAATAGATGATCAAATGGTGTAATAATAGATGATCAAATGGTGTAATAATAGATGATCAAATGGTGTAATAATAGATGATCAAATGGTGTAATAATAGATGATCAAATGGTGTAATAATAGATGATCGAATGGTGTAATAATACATGATCAAATGGTGTAATAATAGATGATCAAATGGTGTAATAATAGATGATCAAATGGTGTAATAATACATGATCAAATTGTGTAATAATAGATGATCAAATGGTGTAATAATAGATGATCAAATGGTGTAATAATAGATGATCAAATGGTGTAATAATAGATTATCAAATGGTGTAATAATAGATGATCAAATGGTGTAATAATAGATGATCAAATGGTGTAATAATAGATGATCGAATGGTGTAATAATAGATGATCAAATGGTGTAATAATACATGATCAAATGGTGTAATAATACATGATCAAATGGTGTAATAATAGATGATCAAATGGTGTAATAATAGATGATCAAATAGTGTAATAATACATGATCAAATGGTGTAATAATACATGATCAAATGGTGTAATAATAGATGATCAAATGGTGTAATAATAGATGATCAAATGGTGTAATAATAGATTATCAAATGGTGTAATAATAGATGATCAAATGGTGTAATAATAGATGATCAAATGGTGTAATAATAGATGATAAAATGGTGTAATAATACATGATCAAATGGTGTAATAATACATGATCAAATGGTGTAATAATAGATGATCAAATGGTGTAATAATAGATGATCAAATGGTGTAATAATAGATGATCAAATGGTGTAATAATAGATGATCAAATGGTGTAATAATAGATGATCAAATGGTGTAATAATAATGATCGAATGGTGTAATAATACATGATCAAATGGTGTAATAATAGATGATCAAATGGTGTAATAATAGATGATCAAATGTGTAATAATACATGATCAAATTGTGTAATAATAGATGATCAAATGGTGTAATAATAGATGATCAAATGGTGTAATAATAGATTATCAAATGGTGTAATAATAGATGATAAAATGGTGTAATAATACATGATCAAATGGTGTAATAATACATGATCAAATGGTGTAATAATAGATGATCAAATGGTGTAATAATAGATGATCAAATGGTGTAATAATACATGATCAAATGGTGTAATAATAGATGATTAGATGGTGTAATAATACCTGATTAAATGGTGTAATAATACATGATCAAATGGTGTAATAATACATGATCAAATGGTGTAATAATAGATGATCAAATGGTGTAATAATACATGATCAAATGGTGTAATAATAGATGATCAAATGGTGTAATAATAGATGATCAAATGGTGTAATAATAGATTATCAATTGGTGTAATAATAGATGATCAAATGGTGTAATAATAGATGATAAATTGTGTAATAATACATGATCAAATGGTGTAATAATAGATGATCAAATGGTGTAATAATAGATGATCAAATGGTGTAATAATAGATGATCAAATGGTGTAATGAATACATGATCAAATGGTGTAATAATACATGATCAAATGGTGTAAAATAGATGATACAAATGGTGTAATAATACATGATCAAATGGTGTAATAATAGATGATCAAATGGTGTAATAATACATGATCAAATGGTGTAATAATACATGATCAAATGGTGTAATAATAGATGATCAAATGGTGTAAAAATACATGATCAAATGGTGTAATAATAGATGATCAAATGGTGTAATAATACATGATCGAATGGTGTAATAATAGATGATCGAATGGTGTAATAATAGATGATCAAATGGTGTAATAATACATGATCAAATGGTGTAATAATACCTGATTAGATGGTGTAATAATACCTGATTAAATGGTGTAATAATACATGATCAAATGGTGTAATAATACATGATCAAATGGTGTAATAATAGATGATCAAATGGTGTAATAATAGATGATCAAATAGTGTAATAATACATGATCAAATGGTGTAATAATACATGATCAAATGGTGTAATAATAGATGATCAAATGGTGTAATAATAGATGATCAAATGGTGTAATAATAGATGATCAAATGGTGTAATAATAGATGATCAAATGGTGTAATAATAGATGATCAAATAGTGTAATAATAGATGATAAAATGGTGTAATAATAGATGATCAAATGGTGTAATAATACATGATCAAATGTGTAATAATAGATGATTAGATGGTGTAATAATACCTGATTAAATGGTGTAATAATACATGATCAAATGGTGTAATAATACATGATCAAATGGTGTAATAATAGATGATCAAATGGTGTAATAATACATGATCAAATGGTGTAATAATACATGATCAATGGTGTAATAATAGATGATCAATGGTGTAATAATAGATGATCAAATGTGTAATAATACATGATCAAATGGTGTAATAATACATGATCAAATGGTGTAATAATACATGATCAAATGGTGTAATAATAGATGATCAAATGGTGTAATAATAGATGATCAAATGGTGTATAATAGATGATCAAATGGTGTAATAATACATGATCAAATGGTGTAATAATAGATGATCAAATGGTGTAATAATAGATTATCAAATGGTGTAATAATTGATGATAAAATTGTGTAATAATACATGATCAAATGGTGTAATAATACATGATCAAATGGTGTAATAATAGATGATCAAATGTGTAATAATAGATGATCAAATGGTGTAATAATAGATGATCAAATGGTGTAATAATAGATTATCAAATGGTGTAATAATAGATGATCAAATGGTGTAATAATACATGATCAAATGGTGTAATAATAGATGATCAAATAGTGTAATAATACATGATCAAATGGTGTAATAATAGATGATCAAATGGTGTAATAATACATGATCAAATGGTGTAATAATAGATGATCAAATGGTGTAATAATACATGATCAAATGGTTGTAATAATACCTGATTAAATGGTGTAATAATACCTGATTAAAGGTGTAATAATAGATGATCAAATGGTGTAATAATAGATGATCAAATAGTGTAATAATACATGATCAAATGGTGTAATAATACATGAGCAAATGGTGTAATAATACCTGATTAAATGGTGTAATAATACCTGATTAAATGGTGTAATAATAGATGATCAAATGGTGTAATAATAGATGATCAAATAGTGTAATAATACATGATCAAATGGTGTAATAATACATGATCAAATGGTGTAATAATAGATGATCAAATGGTGTAATAATACATGATCAAATGGTGTAATAATACCTGATTAAAATGGTGTAATAATACATGATCAAATGGTGTAATAATAGATGATCAAATGGTGTAATAATACATGATCAAATGGTGTAATAATAGATGATCAAATGGTGTAATAATAGATGATCAAATGGTGTAATAATAGCATGATCAAATTGTGTAATAATAGATGATCAAATGGTGTAATAATAGATGATCAAATGGTGTAATAATAGATTATCAAATGGTGTAATAATAGATGATAAAATTGTGTAATAATACATGATCAAATGGTGTAATAATACATGATCAATTGGTGTAATAATAGATGATCAAATGGTGTATAATAGATGATCAAATGGTGTAATAATAGATGATCAAATGGTGTAATAATAGATGATCAAATGGTGTAATAATAGATGATCAAATAGTGTAATAATAGATGATCAAATGGTGTAATAATAGATGATCAAATGGTGTAGTAATAGATGATCAAATGGTGTAATAATAGATGATCAAATGGTGTAATAATAGATGATCAAATGGTGTAATAATAGATGATCAAATGGTGTAATAATAGATGATCAATGGTGTAATAATAGATTATCAAATGGTGTAATAATAGATGATCAAATGGTGTAATAATAGATGATCAAATGGTGTAATAATAGATGATCAAATGGTGTAATAATAGATGATCAAATGGTGTAATAATACATGATCAAATGGTGTAATAATAGCCTGATTAGATGGTGTAATAATAGCCTGATTAAATGGTGTAATAATACATGATCAAATGGTGTAATAATAATGATCAAATGGTGTAATAATAGATGATCAAATGGTGTAATAATAGATGATCAAATGGTGTAATAATACATGATCAAATGGTGTAATAATACATGATCAAATGGTGTAATAATAGATGATCAAATGGTGTAATAATAGATGATCAAATGGTGTAATAATAGATGATCAAATGGTGTAATAATAGATGATCAAATGGTGTAATAATAGATGATCAAATGGTGTAATAATAGATGATAAAATGGTGTAATAATACATGATCAAATGGTGTAATAATACATGATCAAATGGTGTAATAATAGATGATCAAATGGTGTAATAATAGATGATCAAATGGTGTAATAATAGATGATCAAATGGTGTAATAATAGATGATCAAATGGTGTAATAATAGATGATCAAATGGTGTAATAATAGATGATCAAATGGTGTAATAATACATGATCAAATGTGTAATAATAGATGATCAAATGGTGTAATAATAGATGATCAAATGGTGTAATAATACATGATCAAATTGTGTATAATAGATGATCAAATGGTGTAATAATAGATGATCAAATGGTGTAATAATAGATTATCAATGGTGTAATATAGATGATAAATTGTGTAATAATACATGATCAAATGGTGTATAATACATGATCAAATGGTGTAATAATAGATGATCAAATGGTGTAATAATAGATGATCAAATGGTGTAATAATAGATGATCAAATGGTGTAATAATACATGATCAAATGGTGTAATAATAGATTATTAGATGGTGTAATAATACCTGATTAAATGGTGTAATAATACATATCAAATGGTGTAATAATAGATGATAAGATGGTGTAATAATACCTGATTAAATGGTGTAATAATAGATGATCAAATGGTGTAATAATACATGATCAAATGGTGTAATAATACATGATCAAATGGTGTAATAATAGATGATCAAATGGTGTAAATATAGATGATCAAAATGGTGTAATAATTAGATGATCGAATGGTGTAATAATAGATGATCAAATGGTGTAATAATAGATGATCAAATGGTGTAATAATACATGATC